>NC_133117.1:20808014-20977259 GCF_022965805.1 Primulina eburnea
CAAATCTAAAAAAAACATGAATCGTAATCTACGAAACATAATTAATACGGATCTGTAAATCAAACTCTAGTCTCACTATCTAAGACTTGACTCATCTCTCATTCTAATCTAGGGATCCCGATCTAATTTAGACTTCGGTATGCTGTATCGAGTGTCTACATTAAACGTCGATCTACATTTAAGCGCGTCGATACACCGTAAGTCTAGAGTCTTATCGGTTCTGAGAAAGACTCGGCTGTTCTGCCCTAGCTAGGCTGTTCTGCCCTAGACTCAATCTCTGGCTCTGCTATCAATCAATAGACTTAAACCATATCAATATGATAATATGCAAATATCTATGCAATAAAGTAAAGTATGTGATTTAGGGAGACTCAAGTCAGATCTAACTCGAGTTGTGCAATCCCGAATCAACATTTATTTATACCTTTGTCTTCCCGGTCTGACGAAGACGAAGTCTCGTATTCTGATCTGTCCATACCAGTCTGGCAATGACAATAATATAAATACACATCAGTATATAACTCGAATCAAAACCTGTTCTGATCAATACTCAAATCAGTATATAATCTGATCTATATCTGAACAAGGTACAATCTAATTCATATCAACGATATCACGTTACAATCAAAATCATTACTGAATCTGATCAATCTAAATCAACTGATGTTTTTCGATGGCATAATAATACAATCTGAATACCCCATCATTCTGAACACCACATATATAATACCACGAGTCATAATCGGTATTAATACAATTCATAATCTCAACGATAACACAAATCTGATATCGAATCTCAGTCAATTTCACTATGAAATTCATAACAATTACATAACCAGTCTGTTCTTCAGTCTGACTCCAAATATACGATGTCTATTGTATCAGAAACACCATATCTTACTCTTATTCCATTCTGACAATAGTCTAATTTCAAAACATGTCAAAATGTAGTAAAACTTACGTCCTTGTGTAGCTGTCGTCGCTAGGAACACGATACCGTACTCGGAATTAAAATCGACGGATAGCTCACTCGTAAATCTCAAATCTCCCGCGAAGCTTCCTCGTATTTCCCTTTCTTTATTCTGAGGGAAATGGCTCGTATATACATATATATATATATATAAATATATATATATATACACGTTGCATGGTTAAGGGCAAGTGGCAACATTTCATGCTGCATGACTCGCGCTCGAGCGGTTAATCTTTACCGCTCGAGCGCGGCATATTCTGTCGAGATGTTCAGCCGAACATCTCCTGGCGCTCGGGCGGTAATATTCTACCGCTCGGGCGCCAAACGTTCTGTCCAAAAAATAACATTGGCGCTCGGGAGGTTCTTTTCTACCGCTCGGGCGCGAGATGTTCGGTTGAACATCTTGAGATGTTCGGTCCAACATCTTGGTGTAAAATACACCAACGCCCGACTTCATCACTTGAGCTCCTATAACCCCAATCATGTCGATTGATCAATAAATCTTTCCAGATTAATCTTAAATTAGGGTAATTGTACTCAAATCCTTTCAGATTACGGCAATTAAATTCTTGGGCCTTACATGTCATCCTCAAACAGATGGACAAACTGAAGTTGTCAATAGAACTTTGGGAACACTTTTGCGTGCTATTCTTAAAAGAACTTGGATTGACATTTCTATGGACTTTATTTTGGGGTTGCCAAGGACTAAGAAGGGCAGGGATTCTATTTATGGATTACTTTATGGGCTAAACTTTGCACAATAAAGTTGTAATCTACTACTTCTCATCCTCAAACGGATGGACAAACTGAATTTGTAAATAGAACTTTGGGAACACTTTTGCGTGCTATTCTTAAAAGAACATGGATTGACATTTCTATGGACTTTATTTTGGGGTTGCCTAGGACTAATAAGGGGAGTGATTCTATTTATGGATTACTTTATGGGCTAAACTTTGCACAATAAAGTTGTAATCTACTACATGTAAACCTCAAACGGATGGACAAACTGAAGTTGTAAATAGAACTTTGGGAACACTTTTGCGTGCTATTCTAAAAAGAACTTGGAATGATATTTCTATGGACTTTATTTTGGGGTTGCCTAGGACTAAGAAGGGGAGGGATTCTATTTATGGATTACTTTATGGGCTAAACTTTGCACAATAAAGTTGTAATCTACTACTTGTCACCCTCAAACGGATGGACAAACTGAAGTTGTAAATAGAACTTTGGGAACACTTTTGCGTCCTATTCTTAAAAGAACTTGGAGTGACATTTCTATGGATTTTATTTTGGGGTTGCCTAGGACTAAGAAGGGGAGGGATTCTATTTATGGATTACTTTATGGGCTAAACTTTGCACAATAAAGTTGTAATCTACTACTTGTCATCCTCAAACGGATGGACAAACTGAAGTTGTAAATAGAACTTTGAGAACACGTTTGCGTGCTATTCTTAAAAGAACTTGGATTGACATTTCTATGGACTTTATTTTGGGGTTGCCTAGGACTAAGAAGGGGAGGGATTCTATTTATGGATTATTTTATGGGCTAAACTTTGCACAGTAAAGTTGTAATCTACTACTTGTCATCCTCAAACGGATGGACAAACTGAAGTTGTAAATAGAACTTTGAGAACACGTTTGCGTGCTATTCTTAAAAGAACTTGGATTGACATTTCTATGGACTTTATTTTGGGGTTGCCTAGGACTAAGAAGGGGAGAGATTCTATTTATGGATTACTTTATGCGCTAAACTTTGCACAATAAAGTTGTAATCTATTACTTGTCATCCTCAAACGGATGGACAAACTGAAGTTGTAAATAGAACTTTGAGAACACGTTTGCGTGCTATTCTTAAAAGAACTTGGATTGACATTTCTATGGACTTTATTTTGGGGTTGCCTAGGACTAAGAAGGGGAGGGATTCTATTTATGGATTATTTTATGGGCTAAACTTTGCACAGTAAAGTTGTAATCTACTACTTGTCATCCTCAAATGGATGGACAAACTGAAGTTGTAAATAGAACTTTGAGAACACGTTTGCGTGCTATTCTTAAAAGAACTTGGATTGACATTTCTATGGACTTTATTTTGGGGTTGCCTAGGACTAAGAAGGGGAGAGATTCTATTTTTGGATTTCTTTATGGGCTAAACTTTGCTCAATATTGTTGTAATCTACTACATGCCATCCTCAAACGGATGGACAAACTGAAGTTGTCAATAGAACTCTAGGAACACTTTTGCGTGCTATTATTAAAAAGAACTTGGACTGACATTTTTATGGACTTTATTTTGGGGTTGCCTAGGACTAAGAAGGGGAGAGATTCTATTTATGGATTATTTTATGGGCTAAACTATGCACAATAAAGTTGTAATCTACTACTTGTCATGTGGGGACCCGGACGCTAATCATCTTCTTAATCGTCATTGGGACTAAATATCAATTCAGATAAACAGGGTCTAAAAATTTTCTTTTTAAAATGTAATTGCGGAAGGTAATGGAATCAATCTATTATACAAACCAGTATAATAAATACAAATCTTGTACTTCATACATCTAGTTTAAAACTACGGTTCAACTACTGTGATCTAGTAATGAAACCTATCTCTATCAAAGTCCGGAATCACCACTCTAATCTTGATCTCTCCTCTTCTTCTGGACCCCGATCCTGTCCCACCTGTTGTCATGCACACATACAAACAAGACAACAGCCGGATAACTCCGGTGAGATATAAATATCCAGTATAAACAATGTAATCATGCAAGCATATAAAACATATATAAAAGCATGAATTATATCTTATCACATGTAGCATAATCAACAACATGTATCAATACAAGTCTGTAAATAAAACATGAATCGTAATCTACGAAACATAATTAATACGGATCTGTAAATCAAACTCTAGTCTCACTATCTAAGACTTGACTCATCTCTCATTCTAATCTAGGGATCCCGATCTAATTTAGACTTCGGTATGCTGTATCGAGTGTCTACATTAAACGTCGATCTACATTTAAGCGCGTCGATACACCGTAAGTCTAGAGTCTTATCGGTTCTGAGAAAGACTCGGCTGTTCTGCCCTAGCTAGGCTGTTCTGCCCTAGACTCAATCTCTGGCTCTGCTATCAATCAATAGACTTAAACCATATCAATATGATAATATGCAAATATCTATGCAATAAAGTGGCAACATTTCATGCTGCATGACTCGCGCTCGAGCGGTTAATCTTTACCGCTCGGGCGTGGCATATTCTGTCGAGATGTTCAGCCGAACATCTCCTGGCGCTCGGGCGGTAATATTCTACCGCTTGGGCGCCAAACGTTCTGTCCAAAAAATAACATTGGCGCTCGGGCGGTTCTTTTCTACCGCTCGGGCGCGAGATGTTCGGTTGAACATCTTGAGATGTTCGGTCCAACATCTTGGTGTAAAATACAAACGCCCGACTTCATCACTTGAGCTCCTATAACCCCAATCATGTCGATTGATCAATAAATCTTTCCAGATTAATCTTAAATTAGGGTAATTGTACTCAAATCCTTTCAGATTACGGCAATTAAATTCTTGGGCCTTACATGTCATCCTCAAACAGATGGACAAACTGAAGTTGTCAATAGAACTTTGGGAACACTTTTGCGTGCTATTCTTAAAAGAACTTGTATTGACATTTCTATGGACTTTATTTTGGGGTTGCCAAGGACTAAGAAGGGGAGGGATTCTATTTATGGATTACTTTATGGGCTAAACTTTGCACAATAAAGTTGTAATCTACTACTTCTCATCCTCAAACGGATGGACAAACTGAATTTGTAAATAGAACTTTGGGAACACTTTTGCGTGCTATTCTTAAAAGAACATGGATTGACATTTCTATGGACTTTATTTTGGGGTTGCCTAGGACTAATAAGGGGAGTGATTCTATTTATGGATTACTTTATGGGCTAAACTTTGCACAATAAAGTTGTAATCTACTACTTGTAATCCTCAAATGGATGGACAAACTGAAGTTGTAAATAGAACTTTGGGAACACTTTTGCGTGCTATTCTAAAAAAGAACTTGGAATGACATTTCTATGGACTTTATTTTGGGGATGCCTAGGACTAAGAAGGGGAGGGATTCTATTTATGGATTACTTTATGGGCTAAACTTTGCACAATAAAGTTGTAATCTACTACTTGTCATCCTCAAACGGATGGACAAACTGAAGTTGTAAATAGAACTTTGGGAACACTTTTGCGTCCTATTCTTAAAAGAACTTGGAGTGACATTTCTATGGATTTTATTTTGGGGTTGCCTAGGACTAAGAAGGGGAGAGATTCTATTTATGGATTACTTTATGGGCTAAACTTTGCACAATAAAGTTGTAATCTACTACTTGTCATCCTCAAACGGATGGACAAACTGAAGTTGTAAATAGAACTTTGAGAACACGTTTGCGTGCTATTCTTAAAAGAACTTGGATTGACATTTCTATGGACTTTATTTTGGGGTTGCCTAGGACTAAGAAGGGGAGGGATTCTATTTATGGATTATTTTATGGGCTAAACTTTGCACAGTAAAGTTGTAATCTACTACTTGTCATCCTCAAACGGATGGACAAACTGAAGTTGTAAATAGAACTTTGAGAACACGTTTGCGTGCTATTCTTAAAAGAACTTGGATTGACATTTCTATGGACTTTATTTTGGGGTTGCCTAGGACTAAGAAGGGGAGAGATTCTATTTATGGATTACTTTATGCGCTAAACTTTGCACAATAAAGTTGTAATCTATTACTTGTCATCCTCAAACGGATGGACAAACTGAAGTTGTAAATAGAACTTTGAGAACACGTTTGCGTGCTATTCTTAAAAGAACTTGGATTGACATTTCTATGGACTTTATTTTGGGGTTGTCTAGGACTAAGAAGGGGAGGGATTCTATTTATGGATTATTTTATGGGCTAAACTTTGCACAGTAAAGTTGTAATCTACTACTTGTCATCCTCAAACGGATGGACAAACTGAAGTTGTAAATAGAACTTTGAGAACACGTTTGCGTGCTATTCTTAAAAGAACTTGGATTGACATTTCTATGGACTTTATTTTGGGGTTGCCTAGGACTAAGAAGGGGAGAGATTCTATTTTTGGATTTCTTTATGGGCTAAACTTTGCTCAATATTGTTATAATCTACTACTTGCCATCCTCAAACGGATGGACAAACTGAAGTTGTCAATAGAACTCTGGGAACATTTTTGCGTGCTATTATTAAAAAGAACTTGGACTGACAGTTTTATGGACTTTATTTTGAGGTTGCCTAGGACTAAGAAGGGGAGGGATTCTATTTATGGATTACTTTATGGGCTAAACTTTGCACAATAAAGTTGTAATCTACTACTTGTCATCCTCAAACGGATGGACAAACTGAAGTTGTAAATAGAACTTTGGGAACACTTTTGCGTGCTATTCTAAAAAAGAACTTGGAATAACATTTCTATGGACTTTATTTTGGGGTTGCCTAGGACTAAGAAGGGGAGGGATTCTATTTATGGATTACTTTATTGGCTAAACTTTGCACAATAAAGTTGTAATCTACTACTTCTCATCCTCAAACGGATGGACAAACTGAATTTGTAAATAGAACTTTGGGAACACTTTTGCGTGCTATTCTTAAAAGAACATGGATTGACATTTCTATGGACTTTATTTTGGGGTTGCCTAGGACTAATAAAGGGAGGGATTCTATTTATGGATTACTTTATGGGCTAAACTTTGCACAATAAAGTTGTAATCTACTACTTGTAACCTCAAACGGATGGACAAACTGAAGTTGTGAATAGAACTTTGGGAACACTTTTGCGTGCTATTCTAAAAAAGAACTTGGAATGACATTTCTATGGACTTTATTTTGGGGTTGCCTAGGACTAAGAAGGGGAGGGATTCTATTTATGGATTACTTTATGGGCTAAACTTTGCACAATAAAGTTGTAATCTACGTGGGAACCAGAGGATGAGATGAGAGAGAAGTATCCTGAGTTGTTCGTGCCGTGACGTCAATTTCGCGGACGAAATTCCCTTAAGGGGTGGAGATTGTAATAGCCGAGCCCGGTGTACGGTACGATTTAAGTTTCGTTTGTTATTTTGGGATATTTGATTAGATGTTCAGAGTTGTATTTTTGGGCTATAGTATTGTTAGTTTTATTTTCTTGAGGTGTTAGTTGTTGTTGGTTGTTCGTTTCAGAGTGTCGGTTCGATTTTAGTTGCTTGGGAATAGTGCTTGGCCGTGACTTGAGTGCACCCGCGCTCTTAACTGGAGTGCCCCCGCGGTGTACTGTGCTGTTTTGGAGTTGGAATGCCGTGAGCACACCGCACCCGCGGTGATGTAGAGACCGCCCCTGCGGTAGAGACCGCACCCGCGCTGCTTGCGTCGCCGCACCCGCGCTGTTTGTGTTCCAGAATTTTTGAGAATGCCGTAACTTAGGCGCACCCGCGGTCCTTGTGTTGGCGCACCCGCGGTGAAGGTATGGGCGAGATATTTAGTCGATTTTGGAGTGGTTGGCTATCACTTTTCCTTTTTCTTTCCTTCTCATTTTCGCATTTTCTCTCCATTTTAGGGTTTTTCATCATTTCTTTCACTCCCTATCTTTGATTCAAGCGTTTGTTTGGAATTTCGACTTGAGTTCGACGTTCTCCTTGGTGCTAGGAAGCTTGGGTAAGCTTTTGGTGCGATTCTGTTAAGGTTGTAAATTAAGAGTTGTTTAGGTTGGTTGTTTATGTGGATTTATGGATTATTTAGCTTGTAATCTTGGATATTTAGTTGATATTGGTGTTATTTGTGGATTATTTGTTGTAGGTGGTGATCAAGAGCTAAGTTGAGGTGTTTGTTGTGGTTTGTAAGTGGAATTTCATTCCTTTTTGCTCACATGATTATATATGTATGTGTTTCAAAGAGTTTATTGTGTTATTCCCTTTCATTTGATCCATAGTATGTATTGTTATATGTATTGGAGGCATTGTATGTCTCATTATTGATTAAAGGGAATACAAAGAGATATATAGAGTTCAAAGTGATTGTTAAAACCAGAGAAGAGTTTAAATGTTTTCGGATTGATAAATACATAGTCAGAGATTGCATGCAATATTAGATGATCATCGTCTATAGGCTTATATCCCTCAGAGTTATCGGTTTATATCGATTTGGGATACGAGCACCCCAGAGCAGAGATACTATTGATATCAATCCCCAGAGCAAAAGAGAAATACCATCATATTTTTATGCTATTGCTATGTTATTGATATTCAGAGTTTACAGTTCAGAGTTGATGGTATTTATGATTTCAAAGATATGTTTTACAGAGTTATTGTTCATTGTTATATAAGAGTTCCACTTGCTGAGATTTATTCTCATTCCAGTTATTTCATGTGGTGCAGATCAGAGTGGTGCTCCGGGACGTTGACTGTAGATCGGGGGTCATATGCATACACCGTTGGAAGGATGATTTTGGCATGATCATAGGAATGATGTTTTGTTTTTGTTATGTCATTTAAATGATCATGTATTTATTTTGTAAAGATATTTAAAGAAATGTATTTTGAAACTCCTTCCGTATATTTTTAAAAGAGAAAATTTTATTTCCGCTGCGTATTTTATTTTAAAAGAGGATCGGGGTGTCACAGGGATTCTATTTATGGATTACTTTATGCGCTAAACTTTGCACAATAAAGTTGTAATCTACTACTTGTCATCCTCAAACGGATGGACAAACTGAAGTTGTAAATAGAACTTTGAGAACACGTTTGCGTGCTATTCTTAAAAGAACTTGGATTGACATTTCTATGGACTTTATTTTGGGGTTGCCTAGGAATAAGAAGGGGAGGGATTCTATTTATGGATTATTTTATGGGCTAAACTTTGCACAGTAAAGTTGTAATCTACTACTTGTCATCCTCAAACGGATGGACAAACTGAAGTTGTCAATAGAACTCTGGGAACACTTTTGCGTGCTATTATTAAAAAGAACTTGGACTGACAGTTTTATGGACTCTATTTTGAGGTTGCCTAGGATTAAGAAGGGAGGGATTCTATTTATGGATTACTTTATGGGCTAAACTTTGCACAATAAAGTTGTAATCTACTACTTGTCATCCTCAAACGGATGGACAAACTGAAGTTGTAAATAGAACTTTGGGAACACTATTGCGTGCTATTCTAAAAAAGAACTTGGAATGACATTTCTATGGACTTTATTTTGGGGTTGCCTAGGACTAAGAAGGGGAGGGATTCTATTTATGGATTACTTTATGGGCTAAACTTTGCACAATAAAGTTGTAATCTACTACTTGTCATCCTCAAACGGATGGACAAACTGAAGTTGTAAATAGAACTTTGGGAACACTTTTGCGTGCTATTCTTAAAAGAACTTGGAGTGACATTTCTATGGATTTTATTTTGGGGTTGCCTAGGACTAAGAAGGGGAGGGATTCTATTTATGGATTATTTTATGGGCTAAACTTTGCAAAATAAAGTTGTAATCTACTACTTGTCATCCTCAAACGGATGGACAAACTGAAGTTGTAAATAGAACTTTGAGAACATGTTTGCGTGCTATTCTTAAAAGAACTTGGATTGACATTTCTATGGACTTTATTTTGGGGTTGCCTAGGACTAAGAAGGGGAGGGATTCTATTTATGGATTATTTTATGGGCTAAACTTTGCACAGTAAAGTTGTAATCTACTACTTGTCATCCTCAAACGGATGGACAAACTGAAGTTGTAAATAGAACTTTGAGAACACGTTTGCGTGCTATTTTTAAAAGAACTTGGATTGACATTTCTATGGACTTTATTTTGGGGTTGCCTAGGACTAAGAAGGGGAGGGATTCTGTTTATGGATTACTTTATGCGCTAAACTTTGCACAATAAAGTTGTAATCTACTACTTGGCATCCTCAAACGGATGGACAAACTGAAGTTGTAAATAGAACTTTGAGAACACGTTTGCGTGCTATTCTTAAAAGAACTTGGATTGACATTTCTATGGACTTTATTTTGGGGTTGCCTAGGACTAAGAAGGGGAGGGATTCTATTTATGGATTATTTTATGGGCTAAACTTTGCACAGTAAAGTTGTAATCTACAACTTGTCATCCTCAAACGGATGGACAAACTGAAGTTGTAAATAGAACTTTGAGAACACGTTTGCGTGCTATTCTTAAAAGAACTTGGATTGACATTTCTATGGACTTTATTTTGGGGTTGCCTAGGACTAAGAAGGGGAGAGATTCTATTTTTGGATTTCTTTATGGGCTAAACTTTGCTCAATATTGTTGTAATCTACTACTTGCCATCCTCAAACGGATGGAAAAACTGAAGTTGTCAATAGAACTCTGGGAACACTTTTGCGAGCTATTATTAAAAAGAACTTGGACTGACAGTTTTATGGACTTTATTTTGAGGTTGCCTAGGACTAAGAAGGGGAGGGATTCTATTTATGGATTACTTTATGGGCTAAACTTTGCACAATAAAGTTGTAATCTACTACTTGTCATCCTCAAACGGATGGACAAACTGAAGTTGTAAATAGAACATTGGGAACACTTTTGCGTGCTATTCTTAAAAGAACTTGGATTGACATTTCTATGGACTTTATTTTGGGGTTGCCTAGGACTAAAAGGGGAGGGATTCTATTTATGGATTACTTTATGCGCTAAACTTTGCACAATAAAATTGTAATCTACTACTTGTCATCCTCAAACGGATGGACAAACTGAAGTTGTAAATAGAACTTTGAGAACACGTTTGCGTGCTATTCTTAAAAGATCTTGGATTGACATTTCTATGGACTTTATTTTGGGGTTGCCTAGGACTAAGAAGGGGAGGGATTCTATTTATGGATTACTTTATGGGCGGAAGTTTGCACAATAAAGTTGTAATCTACTACTTGTCATCCTCAAACGGATGGACAAACTGAAGTTGTAAATAGAACTTTGAGTACACGTTTGCGTGCTATTCTTAAAAGAACTTGGATTGACATTTCTATGGACTTTATTTTGGGGTTGTCTAGGACTAAGAAGGGGAGACATTCTATTTTTGGATTTCTTTATGGGCTAAACTTTGCTCAATATTGTTGTAATCTACTACTTGCCATCCTCAAACGGATGGACAAACTGAAGTTGTCAATAGAACTCTAGGAACACTTTTGCGTGCTATTATTAAAAAGTGAAAGGGGATCGGTTACGGTGACCAGAAGCGCAACGGAAGTTCAAAAATTTTAATTTTCCATACAATATTTCGGCCACCTCAAGATTTTGTGCAACAATACAATAAAACACAAAAATGACATTCATAGTGTGTTTAGAAATTTTTACCTATCAACCTCTTGAGGTTGATGATGGCTCCAACTTTGTTGTTGAACAACAAAGCTCTTGTATGGCAAGAAAGATCTACAAGCTTCCTCCTTACTCCAAAATTAGGCCCACCACCAACTAGTTAGATCCCCTCAAATTTTGCACTAGAAAAATAGGAAGATTTTTCAAAGAGAAGTATTTTTCATTCCTCAACACTTGAAGAAGAAAATGAGAGAAAACTTGGAGAGAAAGAGAGTGTTTCTTCAACCATTGAAGAAAGAAAAATGTGAGAGAGAAATGAATAGTATTTTCGGAACTATTCATCCTAGGAGAGAAGGAGAGACATTTTTTTGGTTGTGAGAAAAGTTAAAGTAAAAAGGTTGCATGCCAAGCCTTGGTTATACAAAAAGTTGTCTCCCAACCTTTCACCTCCCATGCATGCATATTATATGGTTTTTAACAAATTAAAAACCATGGACTAAATTTAATTATCTCAAACATATTTGAGACTAATTAAACATTACTTGAATTTACCCAAGTCCCACTAGTTAAATAATTAATTTAAATTGAGCTCTACAAGACTCAATATAATTTAATTAATTCAACACTTGAATTAATTTAATTATTTGGAATCTACTAGGTCCACTAGTGTTTAATTAATTAAACACTTGAATTAATTTAATTTAGTCCATAATAATGTTTATGAAAATCACAATTTTCAAATACATTATTCAATTGGCCAACTTTTAATTTAGGAACACTTCCATAAATTAAAATTTATATTTCTCTCATAGAAGTCATACTTCTATTTTTCTTTACACTTATAAACTCATTTATAAGTCGTTCAACACATTGAACTAGTTTCTCCTTTATAGAAGTCATACTTCTAATTTTCCTTACGCTTATAAACTCCTTTATAAGCCGTTCAACACATTGAACTATTTTTACTTCTCAACGGGATCTAGAAAGCTAGTACTTGTGTGGCCCTCAATGGTTCATTGATACAACTAGCCGTGGGTTCACATCTCCATGTGATTCGGACTAAAAATGTCCTTATATGAGCATACCCCAATTGCTCCATTCTTACTTATCAACTCCTTGATAATAAGAACGTCAGAACTCAAGTCTGATAGTACCCAACCAATCATGTTAAACGCCTAGCAGCATCGCTTACATGATTCCCTAGGTATCAAATGATAGTGCCTGCAAGAACCATTCTATTATGGTTAGCGTACAGTACGGTCCCTTCAACTCATATATCCCGATCGATTCGACAACCATTGGTTTATCGAGAGTTGTCAATGAATCGATACTATGTGTCATGTCGTAGTTGCATCGATGGTGTAATCTATGAAACCCCTTTCATAATTACCACCATACTCTGGCCAGAGATTTCAACCTACATACACATGATAACACATAGGATATCCATACCCGAAGGTAAGCTGTGAATCCCCGACTACAATGCATCGACTCCTATGTGTTTCGACAGAACACCCAACCTTGCCACCTGATGACCCCATGAGAGTCGGTAAACAAGTCAAAATGTAATTCTAGCACATAGAGTCTCAATGTTGTCCCGGGTCATAAGGACTAATGGTGTACAACCATAAACTAGGGCTTTTTCCACTCGATAAGTGATAACCACTTGGAAAGTCCTTTTATGGAGGGTTGTTCAGTGCACTCTACCAGGAGCACCTATCTGCATGCTCGGACATCAGAATATCCCCTACCAATGAAACATGGTACTCACATCGCAGATACTAGTCTCGAACTCTAGCAGCCTATATCCTTCTTAACGGCGGCTGAATCGACTAGGAACTGTTTAGAATATACAGTATTCCAAATATGAGTTTCATGATACTCATCATATGAGCATCTCATATTCTTTCTACTATTTGTATATTAAAGGGCTTTATCTATGCAACTAGCATGGGTATACAGATAAAGATGTGCCAAAATAATAATATCAAATATTACTAAAATAAAGATTGCTTATACATAGAGTTTCATTGTGAACACTCGGCCAACACTTGGCTCGACGGGCACCTACTCTAACAATCTCCCACTTGCACTAGAGCCAACTACCCATATGCTTTAAACCCATTGATTCACGATGCATCTCGAATAATGGTCCAGGTAAAGGCTTAGCTAGTGGATCAACAACATTATCTGCGAAGCCGACTATGTCAAAAGACACTTCTTCCTCTTTCCACAATCTCTCCGAGGATGTGGTACTTACTCAATACATGTTTGGACTTCTGATGAGACCTTGGCTCCTTTGCTTGAGCTAAAGCTCCCGTGTTGTCACACAACACTGGGATAGGAGCAACTCAATTAGGAATGACGTCCAACTCTTGGACAAAATTCCTTATCCAAACAGCATCCCTTGCTGCATCTGATGCAGCAATGTATTCGGCCTCTGTGCTGGAATCCGTAGTATTGTCTTGCTTGGAACTCTTCCAAGAGACAGCAGCACCATTGAGCATGAATACAAAACCAGAGGTTGAATTCGAGTCATCGATATCGCTTTGGAAGCTAGAGTCGGTATAGCCTTCCAATTTTAGTTCTCCACCCCATAGACCAAGAACAATTTATTGGACCTTCTCAACTACTTGAGGATGTCTTTCACAGCTTTCCAGTGTGGAAGACCAGGGTTCGATTGATATCTACTCACTACATTTAGTACGAAAGCCACGTCAAGACGTGTAGATATCATCCCATACATGATGCTACCAATCGCAGATGCATAAGGAATGCTTGTCATCGCCGCTATCTCTGCATTAGTCTTGGGAGACAGACTTGGATAGGGACACGCCATGACACATTGGTAGATGTCCTCTCTTGGACTTATCCATCGAGAACCGCTTCACGATGGTATCAATGTATGTGGACAAGGTGAGACCAAGCAATCTTTTCGATCTATCTCTATAGATCTGTATTCCCAATACAAAAGATGCTTCACCCAAGTCCTGCATCGAGAACTTACTCGCTAACCATATCTTAGTTGATTGCAACATGCCTACATCATTCGCAATGAGTAGAATGTCATCAACATAAAGTACCAGGAATGTCACAACACTCCCACTGACCTTCTTATACACACAGGGTTCCTCAGGATTCTTAGTAAAATCAAACTATTTGATTGTACTATCGAATCTAAGGTTCCAACTCCTAGATGCCTGCTTTAGACCATAAATAGATCTTTAAAGTTTGCATAACATATGCTCACTTCCGATAGATGTAAACCCTCCAGGTTTGAGACATGTAAATATTTTCCTTAATACCCCCATTAAGAAAGACTGTCTTCACATCCATCTGCCATATCTCATAGTCATACCATGCAGCTATGGCTAGCAATATCCTTATAGACTTGAACATTGCAGCTGGTGAAAAGGTTTCCTCAAATTCAACTCCTTGTCTTTGAGTATACCCTTTTGCCACCAATCGCGCCTTGAAGGTCAATACCTTCCCATCCTCCCCAAGTCCCTATGGGAACCGTTCCCATAGGTGGATCTATAAGATCCACACTTGGTTCGAATGCATGGAATTCATCTCAGATTCCATAGCTTCAAGCCATTTGGATGAATCGGCATCAGATAACGCTTCCTTGAAGGTCCTTGGATCACATCCATGGTTAGGCTCATCATGGCCCTCTTCAAGAAGCTGACCATACCTCATAGGTGGTCTCGAGACTTTCTCGGATTTTCTAGGAGCTTGTATCTCCTCTCTTGGCTCTTCGGGTGTGGGTTCTATAATTGTGGGTGTTTCTCGAACCTCTTCGAGTTCTATCATCTCTCCTCTTCTATCCAATAGAAATTTCTTTTCCAAAAAGGTCGCATTCCTAAAAAAAAATACTTTTGTTTCTTGTGGATCATAGAAGTAGTATCCAATCGAATTCATTGGATATCCCACAAAGTAGCATTAAATGGATCGACTATCCAATTTATCTCCCACTACCTGCTTCACATAAGCAGGGCTCCCCATATTCTAAGATAAGAATATTTTGGAGGCTTACCCATCCATATCTCATATGGTGTCTGCCTTTGAATGGACATTTAGTAGAATATCTTTTAATTTTAAGTTATAGAGATCGTTTTCAAGTTCTCAAATACCAATTTAACATTCATTCTTGTAAATGTTGCAAACACCTTTGCTAAATAAACAAGAATATCCATCTTTATCACAATAGAAATGGAAACAATGTTTTACACCAAACAGGTACAAACAAAACATCTCTTAAAATTAACTTAAAATCATTGTTCAACAATAAGTAAACATTTCTTAAGGTCTTGGCAGCAACTCTTGCTCCATTTCCTATCCTCAAGAAGGTCTCACCTTCCCTTAGTCTCCTACTTCTTCCCATCACCTGTAACTCATTACAGAGATGTGAGTCACAACCGGTATCTAATACCCAAGAAGTAGAGCTAATTGAAACATACCGTTTCCAGAACTCTTCTGGGCCAGATATTCCTTGCAATTTCGCTTCCAATGTCCAGGCTTCTTGCAGTGATGACAAACATCACTAGTCTTGTCAGCCTTAACTGGTGTGGCTGCCACAACGGGATTCGGAGATTGCCTCATCAAGGGCACGTTCTTCTTGGGACGTTGGAAAGAACGCTTCTTTCCATTTCCATGTGGATCAATCTTCGTACCAGATGAAGAACCCACATAAAGAACCAACTTCTCTTTCTTGATGGTTGATTCAAACGTAACAAGAATATTCATCAACTCCTCAAGGGTCGGCTGCATCTTGTTCATGTTGAAGTTCACCACAAAAGGATCAAATGAGCTAGGCAGTGATAACAGCAACACGTCGGTGGTCAACTCCGAAGGCAAGATCATATCCATGCCAACGAGCTTATCCACGAGCCCAATCAACTTCAGGCCATGCTCATGGACCGAGGCCCCATCTCGCATGCGCATAGTGATCAGCTCCTTGACGGTAGCATGTCTAAGAGGCCGAGTCTGCTCACCAAAGAGCTCTTTGAGATGAAAATGAATGTCAGCAGCACTCTTTGCACCCTCAAAACGCCTCTGCAGCTCATCATTCATAGAAGTCAGCATATAACACCTGGCTATCAAGTCATGGTCACACCATTCCTTGTAAGTCTGCAATTCCTCAGGAGTGCAGTCAGTCGGAGCCTCAACAGGGGGCGACTTAGTCAGTGTATATGCTACCCTTTCCGAATTCAAGACGATTTTCAGATTTCTTAGCCAAGTGAGGTAATTAGGTCCAGTTAATATGTGTTTGTCGAGTATTATGGATATCGGATTGCGAATCGAAGACATTGTCAATTTGTACTGAAAAGTAAAAACAGATAAATGTTGATGACTATTTTAAAATATTTAGTAAGATATGAAGTTTGGACTTTTACTTCATAAATATTTTCTCCCACTGTTTTGACATCTTTCACTACCCTCTAGTGAAAACGGGAAACTCCTTTCCTCAGTAGGTACGTAAGGTCCAATTAGCGAATTATGATCCCGAATAATATCAGCCAATCACAATTCCTAAAAGGTAGTTTCCAATTGCATCACAATGCAACCCTTAACGTAAACTTTTGTCTCACGTTTGATTAGGACCCAATAATATGACGTCGTTCATCTTCACGTGTCAAGCCTTACCCATCGATGTTGAACCTTAATGGACGGTCGCCATGAGTTCCCTCAATAATATGAGCCGAAATCATGGGAGTTCCACGTAGTTCACATCACCATGTCAATGGATGTCACAGCTTTCCGGCACCCAAAGCTCCCCCAATAATATGAGCCGAGCCCCGAGTACGGGTAGCGTTCATCATGCACCCATTGTCGATGGAAGACAAGGAAATTATAAACAAATTTATAATTCCCCTTATCGGGCTTGATATTAATTTTGAATCTTATTCAAAATGAGGGTTTTTAATTTTGAAAGGTTTCATCATTAATTTTATTTAAAAAGCTCGCCATGTTTGATCGTATGTTTGCCGGATTCATGCAACTTTGTTATTATCATAATAATAATGCACATACTCATTATTTATAACATATCATGCATATATTATAAACAGTAAACAAACAAGGATGATCAATCGCCCCAAAACTAATGGCCTGTGTGAGCTAAACACGGGCCTAGGTCCAATCCTAGGGTAAATGCACGGGATGCAATGCAACTATTACATTAGCTTCCAATATTTACATGTCTTCGATCTTCATAATCATCATGGCCACCATCTTCCAATCTTGATCATCCACTATACTAATATTTACAAATAAATATCCATGGCAAATAGGGATACATCTCATGGGGTGGGAACGGGCCATAAACCAAGCCCACTTTAAATTTGATAATTATTACAATCATTCAACACAAAATATCCTAGCATACACCTAGCAAATTGGGCTTGGGCTTTTGATCATCCTTCATGCATAATATCACATATCATACACCATCAATTAATTATCACAATAATTAATTGATCCAATATTATATATCTTGATCCAATCACTAACCGCCACGATTATAAACTAAATTAACAAAGTATACAAACACCTTTGTCTACTTTCCAATTAATTTATTTATAACCGAATTTCTTATAAATCACAATTTACTATAAATAATTAAATTCCAACTTCAATTATTTATTTTATGAGAAAAATTTTCAACTTTTGTAATTTTAAACTTAAGGGCCCAAAAACTTATTTTTAACCAAAAACGTTTTGGCCCATTTAAAATTCACAAATATGTTAGCCATCCAATGGCCCAACAACTCAAGGTCCATGACACTTTGATAATCCAAAACACTTTTGAAACCCTAGTCGTCATCGCCGCCGCCGGAGCTCCGTCGCCGGATTCCTACCAACATGCAAAAATTTTTTTAATTATTAAAAATAGGGAGCTGTTCGGGCAGCCCCTCGGGCATCCCAAGCTGCCCGAAATGGGCAGCAACTTGCTGCCCAAAATCCGCCCCAAATCCGGCCTTGAATCGTTGCAAAACTTCACCTCATGCGGTTAGAAATCGATCTCAACATAATATCTTGTAATTGCTACACAAAATCATAACCATAGCTCGGATACCACTTGAAAGGGGATCGGTTACGGTGACCGGAAGCGCAACGGAAGTTCAAAAATTTTAAAATTTCATACAATATTTCGGCCACCTCAAGATTTTGTGCAACAAATACAATAAAACACAAAAATGACATTCATAGAGTGTTTAGAAATTTTTACCTATCAACCTCTTGAGGTTGATGATGGCTCCAACTTTGTTGTTGAACAACAAAGCTCTTGTATGGCAAGAAAGATCTACAAGCTTCCTCCTTACTCCAAAATTAGGCCCACCACCAACTAGGTAGATCCCCTCAAATTTTGCACTAGAAAAATAGGAGGATTTTTCAAAGAGAAGTATTTTTCATTCCTCAACACTTGAAGAAGAAAATGAGAGAAAACTTGGAGAGAAAGAGAGTGTTTCTTCAACCATTGAAGAAAGAAAAATGTGAGAGAGAAATGAATAGTATTTTCGGCACTATTCATCCTAGGAGAGAAGGAGAGACATTTTTTTGGTTGTGGGAAAAGTTAAAGTAAAAAGGTTGCATGCCAAGCCTTGGTTATACAAAAAGTTGTCTCCCAACCTTTCACCTCCCATGCATGCATATTATATGGTTTTTAACAAATTAAAAACCATGGACTAAATTTAATTATCTCAAACATATTTGAGACTAATTAAACATTACTTGAATTTACCCAAGTCCCACTAGTTAAATAATTAATTTAAATTGAGCTCTACAAGACTCAATATAATTTAATTAATTCAACACTTGAATTAATTTAATTATTTGGAATCTACTAGGTCCACTAGTGTTTAATTAATTCAACACTTGAATTAATTTAATTTAGTCCATAATAATGTTTATGAAAATCACAATTTTCAAATACATTAATCAATTGGCCAACTTTTAATTTAGGAACACTTCCATAAATTAAAATTTACATTTCTCTCATAGAAGTCATACTTCTATTTTTCTTTACACTTATAAACTCATTTATAAGTCGTTCAACACATTGAACTAGTTTCTCCTTTATAGAAGTCATACTTCTAATTTTCCTTACGCTTATAAACTCCTTTATAAGCCGTTCAACACATTGAACTATTTTTACTTCTCAACGGGATCTAGAAAGCTAGTACTTGTGTGGCCCTCAATGGTTCATTGATACAACTAGCCGTGGGTTCACATCTCCATGTGATTCGGACTAAAAATGTCCTTATATGAGCATACCCCAATTGCTCCATTCTTACTTATCAACTCCTTGATAATAAGAACGTCAGAACTCAAGTCTGATAGTACCCAACCAATCATGTTAAACGCCTAGCAGCATCTCTTACATGATTCCCTAGGTATCAAATGATAGTGCCTGCAAGAACCATTCTATTATGGTTAGCGTACAGTACGGTCCCTTCAACTCATATATCCCGATCGATTCGACAACCATTGGTTTATCGAGAGTTGTCAATGAATCGATACTATGTGTCATGTCGTAGTTGCATCGATGGTGTAATCTATGAAACCCCTTTCATAATTACCACCATACTCTGGCCAGAGATTTCAACCTACATACACATGATAACACATAGGATATCCATACCCGAAGGTAAGCTGTGAATCCCCGACTACAATGCATCGACTCCTATGTGTTTCGACAGAACACCCAACCTTGCCACCTGATGACCCCATGAGAGTCGGTAAACAAGTCAAAATGTAATTCTAGCACATAGAGTCTCAATGTTGTCCCGGGTCATAAGGACTAATGGTGTACAACCATAAACTAGGGCTTTTTCAACTCGATAAGTGATAACCACTTGGAAAGTCTTTTTATGGAGGGTTGTTCAGTGCACTCTACCAGGAGCACCTATCTGCATGCTCGGACATCAGAATATCCCCTACCAATGAAACATGGTACTCACATCGCAGATACGAGTCTCGAACTCTAGCGGCCTATATCCTTCTTAACGGCGGCTGAATCGACTAGGAACTGTTTAGAATATACAGTATTCCAAATATGAGTTTCATGATACTCATCATATGAGCATCTCATATTCTTTCTACTATTTGTATATTCAAGGACTTTATCTATGCAACTAGCATGGGTATACAGATAAAGATGTGCCAAAATAATAATATCAAATATTACTAAAATAAAGATTGCTTATACATAGAGTTTCATTGTGAACACTCGGCCAACACTTGGCTCGACGGGCACCTACTCTAGCAAAAAGAACTTGGACTAACATTTCTATGGACTTTATTTTGGGGTTGCCTAGGACTAAGAAGGGGAGGGATTCTATTTATGGATTACTTTATGCGCTAAACTTTGAACAATAAAGTTGTAATCTACTACTTGTCATCCTCAAACGGATGGACAAACTGAAGTTGTAAATAGAACTTTGAGAACACGTTTGCGTGCTATTCTTAAAAGAACTTGGATTGACATTTCTATGGACTTTATTTTGGGGTTGCCTAGGACTAAGAAGGGGAGGGATTCTATTTATGGATTACTTTATGGGCGGAAGTTTGCACAATAAAGTTGTAATCTACTACTTGTCATCCTCAAACGGATGGACAAACTGAAGTTGTAAATAGAACTTTGAGTACACGTTTGCGTGCTATTCTTAAAAGAACTTGGATTGACATTTCTATGGACTTTATTTTGGGGTTGCCTAGGACTAAGAAGGGGAGACATTCTATTTTTGGATTTCTTTATGGGCTAAACTTTGCTCAATATTGTTGTAATCTACTACTTGCCATTCTCAAACGGATGGACAAACTGAAGTTGTCAATAGAACTCTAGGAACACTTTTGCGTGCTATTATTAAAAAGTGAAAGGGGATCGGTTACGGTGACCAGAAGCGCAACGGAAGTTCAAAAATTTTAATTTTTCATACAATATTTCGGCCACCTCAAGATTTTGTGCAACAAATACAATAAAACACAAAAATGACATTCATAGTGTGTTTAGAAATTTTTACCTATCAACCTCTTGAGGTTGATGATGGCTCCAACTTTGTTGTTGAACAACAAAGCTCTTGTATGGCAAGAAAGATCTACAAGCTTCCTCCTTACTCCAAAATTAGGCCCACCACCAACTAGGTAGATCCCCTCAAATTTTGCACTAAAAAAATAGGAGGATTTTTCAAAGAGAAGTATTTTTCATTCCTCAACACTTGAAGAAGAAAATGAGAGAAAACTTGGAGAGAAAGAGAGTGTTTCTTCAACCATTGAAGAAAGAAAAATGTGAGAGAGAAATGAATAGTATTTTCGGCACTATTCATCCTAGGAGAGAAGGAGAGACATTTTTTTGGTTGTGGGAAAAGTTAAAGTAAAAAGGTTGCTTGCCAAGCCTTGGTTATACAAAAAGTTGTCTCCCAACCTTTCACCTCCCATGCATGCATATTATATGGTTTTTAACAAATTAAAAACCATGGACTAAATTTAATTATCTCAAACATATTTGAGACTAATTAAACATTACTTGAATTTACCCAAGTCCCACTAGTTAAATAATTAATTTAAATTGAGCTCTACAAGACTCAATATAATTTAATTAATTCAACACTTGAATTAATTTAATTATTTGGAATCTACTAGGTCCACTAGTGTTTAATTAATTAAACACTTGAATTAATTTAATTTAGTCCATAATAATGTTTATGAAAATCACAATTTTCAAATACATTATTCAATTGGCCAACTTTTAATTTAGGAACACTTCCATAAATTAAAATTTATATTTCTCTCATAGAAGTCATACTTCTATTTTTCTTTACACTTATAAACTCATTTATAAGTCGTTCAACACATTGAACTAGTTTCTCCTTTATAGAAGTCATACTTCTAATTTTCCTTACGCTTGTAAACTCCTTTATAAGCCGTTCAACACATTGAACTATTTTTACTTCTCAACGGGATCTAGAAAGCTAGTACTTGTGTGGCCCTCAATGGTTCATTGATACAACTAGCCGTGGGTTCACATCTCCATGTGATTCGGACTAAAAATGTCCTTATATGAGCATACCCCAATTGCTCCATTCTTACATATCAACTCCTTGATAATAAGAACGTCAGAACTCAAGTCTGATAGTATCCAACCAATCATGTTAAACGCCTAGCAGCATCGCTTACATGATTCCCTAGGTATCAAATGATAGTGCCTGCAAGAACCATTCTATTATGGTTAGCGTACAGTACGGTCCCTTCAACTCATATATCCCGATCGATTCGACAACCATTGGTTTATCGAGAGTTGTCAATGAATCGATACTATGTGTCATGTCGTAGTTGCATCGATGGTGTAATCTATGAAACCCCTTTCATAATTACCACCATACTCTGGCCAGAGATTTCAACCTACATACACATGATAACACATAGGATATCGATACCCGAAGGTAAGCTGTGAATCCCCGACTACAATGCATCGACTCCTATGTGTTTCGACAGAACACCCAACCTTGCCACCTGTTGACCCCATGAGAGTCGGTAAACAAGTCAAAATGTAATTCTAGCACATAGAGTCTCAATGTTGTCCCGGGTCATAAGGACTAATGGTGTACAACCATAAACTAGGGCTTTTTCCACTCGATAAGTGATAACCACTTGGAAAGTCCTTTTATGGAGGGTTGTTCAGTGCACTCTACCAGGAGCACCAATCTGCATGCTCGGACATCAGAATATCCCCTACCAATGAAACATGGTACTCACATCGCAGATACTAGTCTCGAACTCTAGCGGCCTATATCCTTCTTAACGGCGGCTGAATCGACTAGGAACTGTTTAGAATATACAGTATTCCAAATATGAGTTTCATGATACTCATCATATGAGCATCTCATATTCTTTCTACTATTTGTATATTCAAGGACTTTATCTATGCAACTAGCATGGGTATACAGATAAAGATGTGCCAAAATAATAATATCAAATATTACTAAAATAAAGATTGCTTATACATAGAGTTTCATTGTGAACACTCGGCCAACACTTGGCTCGACGGGCACCTACTCTAGCAAAAAGAACTTGGACTGACATTTCTATGGACTTTATTTTGGGGTTGCCTAGGACTAAGAAGGGGAGGGATTCTATTTATGGATTACTTTATGCGCTAAACTTTGCACAATAAAGTTGTAATCTACTACTTGTCATCCTCAAACGGATGGACAAACTGAAGTTGTAAATAGAACTTTGAGAACACGTTTACGTGCTATTCTTAAAAGAACTTGGATTGACATTTCTATGGACTTTATTTTGGGGTTGCCTAGGACTAAGAAGGGGAGGGATTCTATTTATGGATTACTTTATGGGCGGAAGTTTGCACAATAAAGTTGTAATCTACTACTTGTCATCCTCAAACGGATGGACAAACTGAAGTTGTAAATAGAACTTTGACTACACGTTTGCGTGCTATTCTTAAAAGAACTTGGATTGACATTTCTATGGACATTATTTTGGGGTTGCCTAGGACTAAGAAGGGGAGACATTCTATTTTTGGATTTCTTTATGGGCTAAACTTTGCTCAATATTGTTGTAATCTACTACTTGCCATTCTCAAACGGATGGACAAACTGAAGTTGTCAATAGAACTCTAGGAACACTTTTGCGTGCTATTATTAAAAAGTGAAAGGGGATCGGTTACGGTGACCAGAAGCGCAACGGAAGTTCAAAAATTTTAATTTTTCATACAATATTTCGGCCACCTCAAGATTTTGTGCAACAAATACAATAAAACACAAAAATGACATTCATAGTGTGTTTAGAAATTTTTACCTATCAACCTCTTGAGGTTGATGATGGCTCCAACTTTGTTGTTGAACAACAAAGCTCTTGTATGGCAAGAAAGATCTACAAGCTTCCTCCTTACTCCAAAATTAGGCCCACCACCAACTAGGTAGATCCCCTCAAATTTTGCACTAAAAAAATAGGAGGATTTTTCAAAGAGAAGTATTTTTCATTCCTCAACACTTGAAGAAGAAAATGAGAGAAAACTTGGAGAGAAAGAGAGTGTTTCTTCAACCATTGAAGAAAGAAAAATGTGAGAGAGAAATGAATAGTATTTTCGGCACTATTCATCCTAGGAGAGAAGGAGAGACATTTTTTTGGTTGTGGGAAAAGTTAAAGTAAAAAGGTTGCTTGCCAAGCCTTGGTTATACAAAAAGTTGTCTCCCAACCTTTCACCTCCCATGCATGCATATTATATGGTTTTTAACAAATTAAAAACCATGGACTAAATTTAATTATCTCAAACATATTTGAGACTAATTAAACATTACTTGAATTTACCCAAGTCCCACTAGTTAAATAATTAATTTAAATTGAGCTCTACAAGACTCAATATAATTTAATTAATTCAACACTTGAATTAATTTAATTATTTGGAATCTACTAGGTCCACTAGTGTTTAATTAATTAAACACTTGAATTAATTTAATTTAGTCCATAATAATGTTTATGAAAATCACAATTTTCAAATACATTATTCAATTGGCCAACTTTTAATTTAGGAACACTTCCATAAATTAAAATTTATATTTCTCTCATAGAAGTCATACTTCTATTTTTCTTTACACTTATAAACTCATTTATAAGTCGTTCAACACATTGAACTAGTTTCTCCTTTATAGAAGTCATACTTCTAATTTTCCTTACGCTTGTAAACTCCTTTATAAGCCGTTCAATACATTGAACTATTTTTACTTCTCAACGGGATCTAGAAAGCTAGTACTTGTGTGGCCCTCAATGGTTCATTGATACAACTAGCCGTGGGTTCACATCTCCATGTGATTCGGACTAAAAATGTCCTTATATGAGCATACCCCAATTGCTCCATTCTTACATATCAACTCCTTGATAATAAGAACGTCAGAACTCAAGTCTGATAGTATCCAACCAATCATGTTAAACGCCTAGCAGCATCGCTTACATGATTCCCTAGGTATCAAATGATAGTGCCTGCAAGAACCATTCTATTATGGTTAGCGTACAGTACGGTCCCTTCAACTCATATATCCCGATCGATTCGACAACCATTGGTTTATCGAGAGTTGTCAATGAATCGATACTATGTGTCATGTCGTAGTTGCATCGATGGTGTAATCTATGAAACCCCTTTCATAATTACCACCATACTCTGGCCAGAGATTTCAACCTACATACACATGATAACACATAGGATATCGATACCCGAAGGTAAGCTGTGAATCCCCGACTACAATGCATCGACTCCTATGTGTTTCGACAGAACACCCAACCTTGCCACCTGTTGACCCCATGAGAGTCGGTAAACAAGTCAAAATGTAATTCTAGCACATAGAGTCTCAATGTTGTCCCGGGTCATAAGGACTAATGGTGTACAACCATAAACTAGGGCTTTTTCCACTCGATAAGTGATAACCACTTGGAAAGTCCTTTTATGGAGGGTTGTTCAGTGCACTCTACCAGGAGCACCTATCTGCATGCTCGGACATCAGAATATCCCCTACCAATGAAACATGGTACTCACATCGCAGATACTAGTCTCGAACTCTAGCGGCCTATATCCTTCTTAACGGCGGCTGAATCGACTAGGAACTGTTTAGAATATACAGTATTCCAAATATGAGTTTCATGATACTCATCATATGAGCATCTCATATTCTTTTTACTATTTGTATATTCAAGGACTTTATCTATGCAACTAGCATGGGTATACAGATAAAGATGTGCCAAAATAATAATATCAAATATTACTAAAATAAAGATTGCTTATACATAGAGTTTCATTGTGAACACTCGGCCAACACTTGGCTCGACGGGCACCTACTCTAGCAAAAAGAACTTGGACTGACATTTCTATGGACTTTATTTTGGGGTTGCCTAGGACTAAGAAGGGGAGGGATTCTATTTATGGATTACTTTATGCGCTAAACTTTGCACAATAAAGTTGTAATCTACTACTTGTCATCCTCAAACGGATGGACAAACTGAAGTTGTAAATAGAACTTTGAGAACACGTTTGCGTGCTATTCTTAAAAGAACTTGGATTGACATTTCTATGGACTTTATTTTGGGGTTGCCTAGGACTAAGAAGGGGAGGGATTCTATTTATGGATTACTTTATGGGCGGAAGTTTGCACAATAAAGTTGTAATCTACTGTAGTATCCCGATGCCTAAATTGAGTAATTATTGGATTAATTATATTCTGCGAGTTCGGAAGGAACGAACCAGGATCGGACCGTCCGAAGAGGTTCGGATCGTCCGAAGTGGGTTCGGATGGACCGTTCGGTTCGGTGTCAGACCGAGTCTTGTCAACAGTAGACCGTGTCAGGGTTCGGATCGTCCGAAGAGGTTCGGATCGTCCGAAGACAGGTGGCTGGACACGTGGAAGACATGCAGAGTTCGGAACGTCCGAAGTGGATCGGATCGTCCGAAGTGCACAGGATCGGATCTTCCGAAGTGGATCGGATCGTCCGATCGTCGTCTATAAATAGAGGCGCGAGGCTTCACTTTTCAATTACCAATTCCGAGAGTTCCAGAGCGTTTTAGTCGTTTCTGTTGGGTTTCTAGCTTTTCCCGAGGTTCGGGCACTAGCAGGGAGCTACTGGCTTTGTAGCGGAGCTGTGCTCTAGTTGGGAGCTAGCGGCATCAGTGGGCTGACTACGGACGCAGGTATGGTTCTAGGTTCCCTTGAGATTTGGAAGTATCTATTAGTCTAGTTAAGGCTTTTAGATGTGGTTTAGTGATATGGTATCACTTGGATTGTAGGCTTGATCCTAGGGCTGATTACTAGGATCTACTGGTTTGAGGTACGGAAGTACTATCCGAGATATCCTGGTTGAGTATGCTTTACTATGTGTTGCATGTTTATGTGTTGCATTATTATCTGACATATGATGCATGGTTTATTATGCGGCATTTGCATAATCATGTTGGGCCTGTTTATCTTTTGAGATAGCCTGTTCAGAGGGTGCTCAGCCCTCGGTTGTTGTGGATGGTTGGACCCCGTTGGCCGACGGTGGTCAGGATACCGGTATATCCACAGGTTTATGGTATGGGAGCCACCTCCTGGTGCGACGGCGCAGAGTGCTACATACCTTGACGTCATTTGCCTGAGCAGTTTTTCGTTATACCCAGACCCTGGTATCCAGTACATTTTGCATACATGCATGTCATAGTCTTGTATACTCATGCTTTCGGTACTGAGCGTTTTATGCTCACGTCCTCGGTTTATCTCTGTTTTGGACACCCTATTCGATGGGGCAGGTCTCAGGTTGGACGGTCCAGGAGGGAGAGGACAGGGAGCTAGCAGGGGTTGACCTGTAGTTGCTGGTATTTTATTCTTGGGATTTAGTTTGATTTGGTTGTTTTAGTATTCGTACTTACTGATTCGATCGGGCTGTATATGTTGTTTTTCCGCTGTTTATCTGATTCAGTTTTATTAAGTTAATTGCATGCTTAAGTTCTGATTAGTAGGTGATTCTGGAACGGGTCACTACATTTATGGTATCAGAGCATGCATTAAGATTTTGGGATTTAGAACTGTTCTTTTGGGTCTAATCTCTGGTGACTTTTTGCTGAGATGTCTGGTTTTGACGACGATGCTAGTAGTCATGGCAGCGTGGGACGCTGGGGAGACCGCGACGATCGGGAGCGTCGTCGAGAGCATCGGGAACGTCGTCCACACCGACGAGATGAGCCTCGGAGTTTCAGTATGCATAGGTTCTTGCAAATGGGGCCGAAACCTCTTTCGGGCGGCGAGACTCCGGATGTTGCGGAGAACTGGCTTGAGAGGATGGAGAGCTGTTTCAAGTCTTTCCAGTGCTCGGCGGAGCAGCAGATGGATACCCTTGATTTCTTGCTGGAGGGCGGTGCACGTAAGTGGTGGAGGTCTACCTCTGCACCGATAGTTCAGCGACAGGGCCGAGTTCTTTGGGCCGATTTCCGAGCTGCTTTCATGCTGCTTTACTTTCCGCCAGCTCTTCTGCAGACCAAGGCGATTGAGTTGATCAATCTGAAGCAGGGGAGTTTGTCTGTTGATGAGTATCAGCAGAAGTTCTTTGAGTTGCTCCCATATGTTCCGCACGTCAGTGACAATGCGGTGGCCAAGTATAATCATTTTCTTCAGGGCCTCAATCAGGAGATTTATGATCGGGTCGTGGTCTGTGATGATCCGAAGTCGTATGAGGGCCTTGTGAACCGTTGTCGTCAGGCAGAGGGCAGTTTGCTGAGGGGTCGAGCCATGCAGTCTGCTCGTCCTACTAGTTCTTTGGGTCCCCGTGCCCAATCATTTAAGAAGGCTGGATCTACTTCTTCTTCCTCTGGATCTGGAGGAGTTCACCATTTTGGGAAGAAGAAGGGCCCGTGTCAGCATTGCGGGAAGGACCATCCGACAGAGCGTTGTCGCAGAGTTGCGGGTGCTTGTTTCAGGTGCGGTGAGATGGGCCACATGAAGAGAGATTGTCCACAGATGGGTGGAGGATCAGGATCTGGTTCTCAGGCTTCAGTTCATCAGAGGCCACAGCAGGGACAGTCTACTCAGGGCTCTAACCTCCGACCGCGTACTCAAGGGCAGGTCTTTGCTCTTAACCAGGATCAGGCTGCTGAGGAGAACGAGAGAGTTATTGCAGGTATTTGTAATTTATGTGGATTACCTGCTTACGTTCTCATTGATACTGGTGCATCGCATTCATTTATATCTGCGAGGTTTGCTAAGCGTCATGCTTTACCTTTCACTTCTTTGGACATTGTGGTATCTGTTTCCACACCGATGGGTCATTCGGTGTTAGCTAAACGTCTAGTGATGGGTTGTCCTCTAGAGTTTGAGGGTAATATCTTAACTGCTAATTTGATGATTCTTGCGATGGAGGATTTTGATTGCATTCTGGGAATAGATGTGCTGACTGTGTATAGAGCTACTGTGGACTGTTACCAGAAGTTCGTGCAGTTTCGTCCAGTGGAGGGCGACAGTTGGTTTTTCTATGGAGAGGGAGCGCGACCCCCGATGCCTGTGGTTTCTGCTCTGAAAGCCTGTCGTGCTTTAGAGTCGGGCGGGGAAGGCTACCTTATCTATGCTATTGATTCGTCCGCAGACAGTGTCGGGGTCAGTGACATTCCAGTGGTTTGCGATTTTCCGGATGTTTTTCCCGAGGAGATTCCTGGTTTTCCTCCAGTTCGGGAAGTGGATTTCAGCATTGATTTAGTGCCAGGCACGGCACCAATCTCCAGAGCTCCTTATCGTTTAGCTCCATCAGAGATGCAAGAATTGAAACAGCAGTTGCAGGATCTTCTTGACAAGGGGTATATTCGACCCAGTGTGTCCCCGTGGGGAGCACCAGTTCTTTTTGTCAAAAAGAAGGATGGTTCTATGCGGCTCTGCATAGATTATCGGCAGTTGAATCGTGCTACGATAAAGAATAAGTATCCGTTGCCACGGATTGATGATTTATTTGATCAACTGCAAGGTACCTCTGTGTATTCCAAGATCGATTTAAGGTCTGGTTATCATCAACTTCGAGTTCATCAGGGAGATATATCAAAGACTGCATTCAGGACCCGGTATGGGCATTATGAGTTTCTGGTTATGCCTTTTGGGGTGACGAATGCACCAGCAGTTTTTATGGATCTGATGAATCGGGTATTTCGAGACTTCTTGGATAAATTTGTTGTGGTGTTCATAGATGATATCTTAATCTATTCGCGTGATCAGCGAGAACACGTACAACACTTGAGAATTATTTTACAGATACTTCGCGAGAATCAGCTTTATGCGAAGTTGAGTAAATGCGAGTTTTGGATTGACAGGGTTGTATTCCTTGGTCATGTTATTTCTAGCGAGGGAGTTTCAGTTGACCCGAGCAAGGTGGAGGCGGTATTGAACTGGTCGCGTCCGACGACAGTAGCCGAGATCCGCAGTTTTCTGGGATTGGCTGGGTATTATCGCCGCTTCATTGTCAACTTCTCTCAGATTGCTAAGCCACTTACTCAGCTCACTCGGAAAGATGTTTCATTTGAGTGGACATCAGAGTGCGAAGAGAGTTTCTTGGAGCTTCGCAGACGGTTGACATCTGCGCCTGTTTTGGCCTTACCGGCTGGATCTGGTGGTTTTAGTGTTTACACCGACGCCTCTTTGCAGGGTCTAGGGTGTGTTTTGATGCAGAATGAGCATGTGATTGCTTATGCGTCGAGGCAGTTGAAGCCTCATGAGGAGAACTATCCTGTTCATGATCTGGAATTAGCAGCGATCGTTTTTGCTTTGAAAATCTGGCGCCATTATCTGTATGGTGAGCGATTTGATATTTTCACCGATCATAAGAGTTTGAAGTATCTGTTCACTCAGGCAGAGTTGAACATGCGTCAGCGTCGCTGGATGGATCTACTCAAGGATTATGATTGTGAGATCAAGTATCATCCAGGATCTGCGAATCTCACGGCTGATGCTCTTAGTCGCAAGGTGAGATTGTCTGCTCTTCAGACTTGTGCTGTATCTGGGATTATTCAGGATTTCTGTTCGATGGGATTCAATTATAAGCATCGGAAGGGATCAGAGAGTATCCGTGTGGCTACTATTTTGTCTGAACCAGTGTTGTACTCTCGGATTAGAGATGCTCAGATGTCTGATTCTAAGGTTCAGAAATTAGCTCGGTTGGCTGATGGAGATAATACTTCTGGTTTCCACTATCAGTCTCAGGGTCTTTTGTGCTTATCTGGTCGTGTTGTTGTACCGGAGGATGACACTTTGAGGGAGGAGATTTTGTCCCAGGCTCATCGTAGCAAGTTGAGTGTTCATCCGGGGAGCAACAAGATGTATAAAGATTTAAGGACTCGATTTTGGTGGAAAGGTATGAAACGCAATGTTTATCAGTATGTCTCCAAGTGCCTGGTCTGTCAGCAGGTAAAGGCTGAGTATCGACGACCTGGAGGTTTGTTGCAGAATCTTCCTATTCCGGAGTGGAAGTGGGAGCATATCACGATGGACTTCGTGACTCACTTGCCTATGTCTGTGGGGAATAGAGATGCTATCTGGGTTGTAGTAGATCGGCTTACCAAGTCTGCCCATTTTCTTCCGTATAACAGAGATTTCACTTTCGATCGGATGGCACGGTTGTACATTCAGGAGATTGTACGGTTTCATGGTGTGCCTGTGAGTATCGTTAGTGACAGAGATCCTCGATTTACGTCTAGATTTTGGGGTAGCTTTCAGCAAGCTTTGGGCACTACTTTGAGTTTGAGTACTGCGTATCACCCAGAGACTGACGGACAGTCAGAGAGGACTATTCGTACGCTTGAGGATATGTTGAGGTCTTGTGTGATGGATTTCGGGCCAGCTTGGCAGGATCATTTGCCACTGATAGAGTTTGCTTACAACAACAGCTTTCATAGGAGTATTGGTATGTCTCCGTTTGAAGCGTTGTATGGTCGACGTTGTCGTACTCCTCTGTTCTGGGAGGAAGTCGGAGAACGACAGGTCGAGGGTCCAGAATTGATTCAGCAGGCCAAGGATAAAGTTCTTGTGATCAAGCAGCGGATTAAGACTGCTCAGGATCGACAAGCGAGTTATGCGAACACCAAGCGCAGGCCTCTTCATTTTGATGCAGGCGAGAAAGTGTTTCTCAAGGTATCACCTTTTCGGAGGATTCTGAGATTTGGACTCAAGGGTAAGCTATCTCCGAGATTCATTGGTCCTTTTGAGATCTTGGAATGTGTGGGAGATTTGGCCTACAGATTAGCCTTGCCACCGTATCTGTCTAGTGTTCACAATGTGTTTCATGTGTCCTTGTTGAGACGATACGTAGCGGATGAGTCCCATGTTTTGCATCCGACAGAAGTTCAGTTGAATCCGGATTTGTCTTTTGTAGAAAGACCGGTTTCGATCTTAGACCGGAAGGATAAGGTACTGCGGAATAAGACTATTCCTCTTGTCTTAGTGCAGTGGCAGCGCCGAGGTACTGAAGAAGCTACTTGGGAACTAGAGAGTCGCATGCGGTCAGAGCATCCTGAGTTGTTCTAGTTGTAGCATTTTCAGTTATGATTGTAATTTCAGTTGGGCTTTCAATTTGTAATTCATTCTTGAGATGAATGTATTGATTGTTCAGAATTGTTATTCTTCAGACTCGATTTCGCGGACGAAATCCTTTTTAGAGGGGGAGAATGTAGTATCCCGATGCCTAAATTGAGTAATTATTGGATTAATTATATTCTGCGAGTTCGGAAGGAACGAACCAGGATCGGACCGTCCGAAGAGGTTCGGATCGTCCGAAGTGGGTTCGGATGGACCGTTCGGTTCGGTGTCAGACCGAGTCTTGTCAACAGTAGACCGTGTCAGGGTTCGGATCGTCCGAAGAGGTTCGGATCGTCCGAAGACAGGTGGCTGGACACGTGGAAGACATGCAGAGTTCGGAACGTCCGAAGTGGATCGGATCGTCCGAAGTGCACAGGATCGGATCTTCCGAAGTGGATCGGATCGTCCGATCGTCGTCTATAAATAGAGGCGCGAGGCTTCACTTTTCAATTACCAATTCCGAGAGTTCCAGAGCGTTTTAGTCGTTTCTGTTGGGTTTCTAGCTTTTCCCGAGGTTCGGGCACTAGCAGGGAGCTACTGGCTTTGTAGCGGAGCTGTGCTCTAGTTGGGAGCTAGCGGCATCAGTGGGCTGACTACGGACGCAGGTATGGTTCTAGGTTCCCTTGAGATTTGGAAGTATCTATTAGTCTAGTTAAGGCTTTTAGATGTGGTTTAGTGATATGGTATCACTTGGATTGTAGGCTTGATCCTAGGGCTGATTACTAGGATCTACTGGTTTGAGGTACGGAAGTACTATCCGAGATATCCTGGTTGAGTATGCTTTACTATGTGTTGCATGTTTATGTGTTGCATTATTATCTGACATATGATGCATGGTTTATTATGCGGCATTTGCATAATCATGTTGGGCCTGTTTATCTTTTGAGATAGCCTGTTCAGAGGGTGCTCAGCCCTCGGTTGTTGTGGATGGTTGGACCCCGTTGGCCGACGGTGGTCAGGATACCGGTATATCCACAGGTTTATGGTATGGGAGCCACCTCCTGGTGCGACGGCGCAGAGTGCTACATACCTTGACGTCATTTGCCTGAGCAGTTTTTCGTTATACCCAGACCCTGGTATCCAGTACATTTTGCATACATGCATGTCATAGTCTTGTATACTCATGCTTTCGGTACTGAGCGTTTTATGCTCACGTCCTCGGTTTATCTCTGTTTTGGACACCCTATTCGATGGGGCAGGTCTCAGGTTGGACGGTCCAGGAGGGAGAGGACAGGGAGCTAGCAGGGGTTGACCTGTAGTTGCTGGTATTTTATTCTTGGGATTTAGTTTGATTTGGTTGTTTTAGTATTCGTACTTACTGATTCGATCGGGCTGTATATGTTGTTTTTCCGCTGTTTATCTGATTCAGTTTTATTAAGTTAATTGCATGCTTAAGTTCTGATTAGTAGGTGATTCTGGAACGGGTCACTACATCTACTACTTGTCATCCTCAAACGGATGGACAAACTGAAGTTGTAAATAGAACTTTGAGTACACGTTTGCGTGCTATTCTTAAAAGAACTTGGATTGACATTTCTATGGACATTATTTTGGGGTTGCCTAGGACTAAGAAGGGGAGACATTCTATTTTTGGATTTCTTTATGGGCTAAACTTTGCTCAATATTGTTGTAATCTACTACTTGCCATTCTCAAACGGATGGACAAACTGAAGTTGTCAATAGAACTCTAGGAACACTTTTGCGTGCTATTATTAAAAAGTGAAAGGGGATCGGTTACGGTGACCAGAAGCGCAACGGAAGTTCAAAAATTTTAATTTTTCATACAATATTTCGGCCACCTCAAGATTTTGTGCAACAAATACAATAAAACACAAAAATGACATTCATAGTGTGTTTAGAAATTTTTACCTATCAACCTCTTGAGGTTGATGATGGCTCCAACTTTGTTGTTGAACAACAAAGCTCTTGTATGGCAAGAAAGATCTACAAGCTTCCTCCTTACTCCAAAATTAGGCCCACCACCAACTAGGTAGATCCCCTCAAATTTTGCACTAAAAAAATAGGAGGATTTTTCAAAGAGAAGTATTTTTCATTCCTCAACACTTGAAGAAGAAAATGAGAGAAAACTTGGAGAGAAAGAGAGTGTTTCTTCAACCATTGAAGAAAGAAAAATGTGAGAGAGAAATGAATAGTATTTTCGGCACTATTCATCCTAGGAGAGAAGGAGAGACATTTTTTTGGTTGTGGGAAAAGTTAAAGTAAAAAGGTTGCTTGCCAAGCCTTGGTTATACAAAAAGTTGTCTCCCAACCTTTCACCTCCCATGCATGCATATTATATGGTTTTTAACAAATTAAAAACCATGGACTAAATTTAATTATCTCAAACATTTTTGAGACTAATTAAACATTACTTGAATTTACCCAAGTCCCACTAGTTAAATAATTAATTTAAATTGAGCTCTACAAGACTCAATATAATTTAATTAATTCAACACTTGAATTAATTTAAGTATTTAGAATCTACTAGGTCCACTAGTGTTTAATTAATTAAACACTTGAATTAATTTAATTTAGTCCATAATAATGTTTATGAAAATCACAATTTTCAAATACATTATTCAATTGGCCAACTTTTAATTTAGGAACACTTCCATAAATTAAAATTTATATTTCTCTCATAGAAGTCATACTTCTATTTTTCTTTACACTTATAAACTCATTTATAAGTCGTTCAACACATTGAACTAGTTTCTCCTTTATAGAAGTCATACTTCTAATTTTCCTTACGCTTGTAAACTCCTTTATAAGCCGTTCAACACATTGAACTATTTTTACTTCTCAACGGGATCTAGAAAGCTAGTACTTGTGTGGCCCTCAATGGTTCATTGATACAACTAGCCGTGGGTTCACATCTCCATGTGATTCGGACTAAAAATGTCCTTATATGAGCATACCCCAATTGCTCCATTCTTACATATCAACTCCTTGATAATAAGAACGTCAGAACTCAAGTCTGATAGTATCCAACCAATCATGTTAAACGCCTAGCAGCATCGCTTACATGATTCCCTAGGTATCAAATGATAGTGCCTGCAAGAACCATTCTATTATGGTTAGCGTACAGTACGGTCCCTTCAACTCATATATCCCGATCGATTCGACAACCATTGGTTTATCGAGAGTTGTCAATGAATCGATACTATGTGTCATGTCGTAGTTGCATCGATGGTGTAATCTATGAAACCCCTTTCATAATTACCACCATACTCTGGCCAGAGATTTCAACCTACATACACATGATAACACATAGGATATCGATACCCGAAGGTAAGCTGTGAATCCCCGACTACAATGCATCGACTCCTATGTGTTTCGACAGAACACCCAACCTTGCCACCTGTTGACCCCATGAGAGTCGGTAAACAAGTCAAAATGTAATTCTAGCACATAGAGTCTCAATGTTGTCCCGGGTCATAAGGACTAATGGTGTACAACCATAAACTAGGGCTTTTTCCACTCGATAAGTGATAACCACTTGGAAAGTCCTTTTATGGAGGGTTGTTCAGTGCACTCTACCAGGAGCACCTATCTGCATGCTCGGACATCAGAATATCCCCTACCAATGAAACATGGTACTCACATCGCAGATACTAGTCTCGAACTCTAGCGGCCTATATCCTTCTTAACGGCGGCTGAATCGACTAGGAACTGTTTAGAATATACAGTATTCCAAATATGAGTTTCATGATACTCATCATATGAGCATCTCATATTCTTTCTACTATTTGTATATTAAAGGGCTTTATCTATGCAACTAGCATGGGTATACAGATAAAGATGTGCCAAAATAATAATATCAAATATTACTAAAATAAAGATTGCTTATACATAGAGTTTCATTGTGAACACTCGGCCAACACTTGGCTCGACGGGCACCTACTCTAACAAAAAGAACTTGGACTGACATTTTTATGGACTTTATTTTGGGGTTGCCTAGGACTAAGAAGGGGAGAGATTCTATTTATGGATTATTTTATGGGCTAAACTATGCACAATAAAGTTGTAATCTACTACTTGTCATCCTCAAACAGATGGACAAACTGAAGTTGTCAATAGAACTTTGGGAACACTTTTACGTGCTATTCTTAAAAGAACTTGGATTGACATTTCTATGGACTTTATTTTGGGGTTGCCAAGGATTAAGAAGGGGAGGGATTCTATTTATGGATTACTTTATGGGCTAAACTTTGCACAATAAAGTTGTAATCTACTATTTCTCATCCTCAAACGGATGGACAAACTGAATTTGTAAATAGAACTTTGGGAACACTTTTGCGTGCTATTCTTAAAAGAACATGGATTGACATTTCTATGGACTTTATTTTGGGGTTGCCTAGGACTAAGAAGGGGAGGGATTCTATTTATAGATTACTTTATGGGCTAAAGTTTGCACAATAAAGTTGTAATCTACTACTTCTCATCCTCAAACGGATGGACAAACTGAATTTGTAAATAGAACTTTGGGAACACTTTTGCGTGCTATTCTTAAAAGAACATGGATTGACATTTCTATGGACTTTATTTTGGGGTTGCCTAGGACTAAGAAGGGGAGGGATTCTATTTATGGATTACTTTATGGGCTAAAGTTTGCACAATAAAGTTGCAATCTACTACTTGTAATCCTCAAACGGATGGACAAACTGAAGTTGTAAATAGAACTTTGGGAACACTTTTGCGTGCTATTCTAAAAAAGAACTTGGAATGACATTTCTATGGACTTTATTTTGGGGTTGCCTAGGACTAAGAAGGGGAGGGATTCTATTTATGGATTACTTTATGGGCTAAACTTTGCACAATAAAGTTGTAATCTCCTACTTGTCATCCTCAAACGGATGGACAAACTGAAGTTGTAAATAGAACTTTGGGAACACTTTTGCGTGCTATTCTTAAAAGAACTTGGAGTGACATTTCTATGGATTTTATTTTGGGGTTGCTTAGGACTAAGAAGGGGAGGGATTCTATTTATGGATTACTTTATGGGCTAAACTTTGCACAATGAAGTTGTAATCTACTACTTGTCATCCTCAAACGGATGGACAAACTGAAGTTGTAAATAGAACTTTGAGAACACGTTTGCGTGCTATTCTTAAAAGAACTTGGATTGACATTTCTATGGACTTTATTTTGGGGTTGCCTAGGACTAAGAAGGGGAGGGATTCTATTTATGGATTATTTTATGGGCTAAACTTTGCACAGTAAAGTTGTAATCTACTACTTGTCATCCTCAAACGGATGGACAAACTGAAGTTGAAAATAGAACTTTGAGAACACGTTTGCGTGCTATTCTTAAAAGAACTTGGATTGACATTTCTATGGACTTTATTTTGGGGTTGCCTAGGACTAAGAAGGGGAGGGATTCTATTTTTGGATTTCTTTATGGGATAAACTTTGCTCAATATTGTTGTAATCTACTTGATGCGAACCCTCGTACGATGAGTAGCAAACACGATTATCAAAATCGCACCCTCAACTCAATAACAAACAAGGATCGATTGTGTTGTCCCGATCTTTTGAAACAAGTAACGATGTGTGATATTCACCTCTAAGAAATTAATTCTTAGCAACAAACATCAACGAGGATAACAATTGAATCAAGAACGAACCTTCAAAGAATGATGCCTATGACAATCTGTGCGAGAAACAATCGACAAACGCCACAAAGATAAAATCTTTGATAAGTTTAATTTATGTTGTGAAGAACAAATCCATGCCTTCAAAGTTGAGATAAAACTCAATAATTATCATTCATCTGAATTGGTCTCGTTCTTGGTCATTACAAGGTTTAAATAATTGATACAACCCATAAAAAGTAGTGTAAAAGCATTAAAATAAAGTAACTAGCAAATTTGACACGGAAGCGCGCGCGGTAGCGCGAGATCTCGCGCTGGGGCGCGCAACATACTGCATTGGTTTTCTCTCGGACGCGCGGTAGCGGCAAGTCCAGTGCTATGGCGCGGCAGCTACTGCATTGATTCAGTCCGGGGCGCGCGGTAGCACCAAGTTCCGCGCGGGGGCGCGCGCGTTTCTGCACCCGGACAGCACGGGGCGCGCGGTAGCGCCAATTCTGGCGCGGGCGCGCGCCAAGGCGCGCCGCTTCTCGCGCTGGCGCGCGCGCTGTTCTGCTTTGCGCTAGCGCGCGCTGCTCTGCTCTGCTTCTGGCGTGCGCACAGTTCTACTCCTCTGCTCATTTGCGCTAGCGCATGCTGCTGCTTCTGCTCATCTGCGCTAGCGCGTGCTGCTGCACTGCGTGCTAAGGCGCAAGGTTCCAATTCATCCTCTACTTGATTGTGATGCAACCCGAACCCCTCGAGCCTTGTTTCCAAGCTTTCATTGGTTGAATGAAGGTCAAAATTCAACATCTTCAATCGTCCTCTCAGGATTGGTTCTTGGAACGCATAGTGGCTGGCTAGATTCATATCATACTCCCCTTCTTCAAAAAGATTTGTCCTCAAATCTTGTCTACCTACACAGAAACGAAGCAAGTTAGTAATAACAAGAAGTATATTATCAACATGCTTACCTTTAAGCTCAAGATTGTAGACGCTATCATTTATTCGCTCCATCATAACTGGAAACCCCAACTTCACGGTCTTTCCTATGTATTCATCAACCTCACCAATCATCAAATAACAAATGACATCAAATAATAAAATATCACAAAGGATCACAAATATAAGATTTCTCCCCTTTTTAGACCTAGTTAACACAAAAATTAAGTTCAAACACTCGTAAATCCATAATTCACTAGGAATAAGATATAATTGATGCAACACATAGGAATCAAACTTAGATGCCCTTTCCCCATATCCAATGCACCCTTCACTACACCTTTTAACATACCTCTTCATATGCAACCAACACATATAATCATGAATTATGTCAAAGATAAAGACACCACAATATGCATCATTAGCACTTAAATCATGCAATGAATTTAGAATAAACAATTTATCCTCCTTAAAATTGTATTCACTATGATCATAAAAATTCTTATGTGCAATGCATGTTTTACAATTCCACTCAATATAACTCCTCATATGCAACCATAGTAAAAATTCATGCATCATATCTATGGATCTAGTTACTTCATGACTACCAATCAAACAAATGTCATGTGCCTTAATATTAAGAAACAACTCATGCAATGGATGTAGGATGAAAAATTTATTTTCTTTAAATAAGTATTCATCAAAGAAATAATCATGTTCATCCTTGCACATCTCAAAACCATCAAACAAACATAAATCATGCACACTAAATATATTATCCATGTAATCTTGACAACCATCACCAATCAAATATAAATCATGGAAATATAACATATCCAATGTACCATTCATGCAATCCTTTAACACAACACATGGATTTAAGTCTAATGCATACAAACCATTGTAGTAAACAAACCCCATCAACTTTGTAAATCGTGAGATATCAAAATTCAAAGTAGGTACATGCAATTCATCCATGGTTTCAAATTCATAACAATCAAAGAATAAGCATAAATTTACATCCGACCCCTTAACCACCAACTTTGCAACTCGCTCTACACATTCTTGAAAACAAAACGACACAAAAGTAAGGTAAGGAAACAAATCATACCTCCCAGTTGTTTCAGTGGTAACTACCCTTACCTCACGGTGATTTTTCTTGACATCATATGGGTCGTCCCAATGCATTCTCACATCATCAGCCTTTGCTCGCCTCCTCATCATCATACTACCAGAATCCTGCAAAGAAGAATTAACAATGCTCGGGATTGAACCGGCTATATCATCACAATGATAATAAACCTCTTTGTACAAAGGTACTTTAAGAGGTTTATTCAAAAATACATAAGTTTCAACCTCACTCTTTTTACTCTTTTGGGCCTTCAAATTATATTTCTTTTTGGCCTCTTTCCTCTCATTTTCTTTTTCCTCATTTTTCTTTTGTATGGCTATCTCCATTTTTTTATCACTTTTGTTTTTAGCCATTTCATTTTTCTTTTCAAAGGCCATCTCACTTTTTAATTCACTCTTTCTTTCGGCCTCATCTCTTTTCTTCTTTTTCAATTGGTCCTCCAATACTTGCTTTGGGAACAAAGGAAGTAAAACAATGGGTTCTTTCTTGAGTACAAAAGAATATTTATTTCTAAACCCATCATGTGTCACTTGCCTATCATATTGCCATGGTCTCCCTAACAATATATGACAAGCATGCATTGGTACCACATCACACAACACTTCATCAACATACTTTCCAATAGAAAATGCAACCTAGACTTGTTTGTTCACTTTCGCTTCAGCACAGTCATTCAACCACTGTAGCTTATATGGTTGAGGATGTTTTAACATAGGTAAATTCAACTTCTCTACCATCTCACAAGTAGCCACATTGGTACAACTTCCTCCATCTATAATAATGTTGCAAACTTTGCCATTGACAAAACACCTAGTATGGAACAAGTTTTCCCTTTGGTTAGTCTCTTCTTCCTTGACTTGGGTATTCATGATACGTCTAGTCACTAATGCTTCACCCACAACTGACTCATATCCCTCATCAGGATCCTCTAATGCAGGCATCTCATCTTCATCCTCTCCATCATCTCCCTCACTATGAGATTCATATTCACCATAATTATTCAACACCATCACCCTTTTATTGGGACATTGGCTAGCAATATGACCAATTCCTTGACACCTAAAACATTTAATATCTCTAGAACGATTAATAGGAGTTTCAGTTTTACCTTGCAATCCTTGCTTAGGCGCCTCCTGTTTAGTGTCAACTTTGGGTTTGACAACTATCTTGCTTTCTTCACGTTTAACAACATTGGAACGCCAAGGTGTTGATGTACTCCCAGATTGTGTAGTGCGGCCAACTCCTCTCCTCTTGAGTTGTTGCTCCACTTTTATTTCCATTTGCACCATCTCATCTGTAATGCCCAAGATTTTATAACATGTTAGTTCGAGATTATTGATTTTGAGAGGACATGATTATAACCAGGCTATTTTAAGATTAAATTGAGATAGTAATAGTGTTGGGCGAAAGTGACTCGCCCGGGCGGACGTTTTTGACCGCCCGAGCGAGAATGCCTCGGAGAAGAGGGCCGAGAGTCACTCGCCCGGGCGGATGTTTTTGACCGCCCGAGCGAGGCTGCTGGAATGGGCGAGGGCCGAGCATTACTCGCCCGGGCGGTAACTTTTGACCGCCCGAGCGAGAGACGTGTGCTTCAAAGGATGAGCCATGTGTATCAAATCATGCAAAGTATATATAGAATTGTCTCGATTCTTGCTTCAGTTTCAGCAGAAGGGTCCGAGAATTCAGAGGAGGAAAGCTTCCAAATTCTCTTTCACTTTCAAAGTTTGCTTTTGTAAGATTTAAGCATCCAAATTCAAATCCGATTTCGGTTTTGAGATCCTCTCGGTATTGGCTACAAAGTGATGTAAGTTTTATTCGATTTCAGTAAGTTTTGAAATTCAGATATTGGGGAAAATGGGAATATGATAGTTATATTGTGTTTTTGACGTATTGAGCATGATATATTCGTAAACGGATCAAAGAAATGATATCATATGCATTTCCTATGAATTTCAGTATGGTTTATGCATTGTTGGGATAGAATTATTGTGTTTTGGATGAATATTGTATTGGATTATGATTGAGAATAAGATAGTGTTGATATTTGTTGAGAATTGGATTGACCGGTATCGAGAATTACGTCGTTATGCCGTCAGATTTTATTGAGATCACGTAGTGACTCGGTTATGTGTTGATTTAGATTAGAAATTGATAGAGTGCGTATCCACATTTCCATTTCAGATACGTATTGGCGACCGTGATAGCGATTCTACGACGAAAGGTATAGTACATGTTTTGCTTGGGGAATCACGACTCAAATGAGATCACATTTGAGTTTCCCAACCAAAATCACATACTTGTTTTATTGTTTATATCTAGATTTGCTTATGATTGGTTATAGATTTGTTTATAGAACTTGTATACAAATCTTGCTATGCTTTATTTACAGATCATGTGGCATTGCATTAGAATGATTATGCTTGTTTACAGATTGTGTATTCATGCATTAAGATAGGACAGTCTGGAGATCAGGCAGACTTCTAGACGTTCGGCGATATCACAGCTTAGGGGAAGATCACCGCCCCTATTGTAAACGCGGATACAGATCAGGCCGAAGTCTAGGAATAAGACGTACCGCACCTCGATTGGGAGGGTAGGTGACAGACAGTGACGTCTTATTCACAACGGGATCCCTAGAGTTCTAGTCGAGTCGCATCTAGACATGATTAGACTTGCATTGCATGATTATATATATGAATGACATTCATATTAGCATGTTCATGTTTTAGATTGATTCACTGCATGTATACATGTTTATACTGGGATTTGTTCTCACCGGTTTTCCGGCTGTTGTTATGTCTGTATGTGTGCATAACAACAGGTGGGGCAGGATCTGGGTCGAGACAGAGATGATCGTGTTAGCGTGGAGATCACGGGCGTAGCAGATGGACCAGTAGTTTTCTTTTATTATGTACTGTCTTTTAATACTGGTTAGTTGAGGACATACAGAATAAGACATGTATATTATGTTTGTATGTTGTAAATTAAATAAAGATTGATGTTTGTTTAGTTACGTTTGATTTAATGTAAAAAGCGAAAATTTGACCCACTTTTTATATTACTGATCCATTTAATCCCAAGAAAAAGAATTAGAGCCCGGGTCCCCACAACAGGTGGTATCAGAGCAGTCGAGTCTATAGACTGAGATAAGATAGAATGAGCGGGGTAGATCGAGTCTTCTTCCTTGCTTATGATGTGCTAGCATGTGTATTGCTTTCTTTATTACATGTTATCTGTTATCTGATTGATTACAGTGTGTAATAAACTGAATCAGAACCGATTCTAGATCAGAGGTAACTGACTAGAGGATGGCTGAGACAGTTGTATATTTTGTTTACTAATCCGTTGGTTTATTAGATATGCCTCCTAGAAGAGCAGCCGTACCTCTACGACCATTAGCGCCAGAACAGGGTAGCACATCCGGAGATCCTATGGATGTTACGGCGACCCCTATGGAGACGTTGCTGAAGCGATTCCAATCCTTTCGACCTCCCACATTAAAAGGTACCGAGAATGCCATCGAGTGCGAAAGTTGGCTTGAGGACATTGAAATGTTATTTGACTCTTTGGAGTACAGTGACGAGAAGAGAATAAAGCTAATTGGCCATCAATTGCAAGACATAGCCAAGAATTGGTGGTTGAACATTAGGAGAGCTTTAGAGCAGCGGGGTACCGAGATTACTTGGATAGTATTCAAGACGGAGTTCTATCAGCGTTTCTTTCCCATATCCTATCGCAAGGATAAAGGTGCAGAATTTGCCAATCTAAGGCAAGGGCCACTGAACATTGAGGAGTACGTTGCCAAATTTTCCTCTCTGCTTCGTTTTGCACCCCATGTTTCAGGAAATGATGAAGCCATGGCAGATCAGTTTATAAATGGCCTGAATCCAGATATCTTTACGTTGGTCAATACTGGGAGACCCGATAATTTCTCGGATGCATTGAATTGTGCCAAAGGAGCTGAAGCAGGATTGCTTAGGCAACGGAGTGCTCCGTATGTTGCACCGAGTCCGAGACCGCCCCTACCTCCATCCCAAGTTCCTCCTCCTCGATTCGAAAGTGGTGGTAGTAGTAGTGGACACAAAGAACAGCTGAAGGCGAAGGGGAAACAGTTTAAAAGACCAGGGAGCAGTTCGTCGAGCTCCAGCGGATCAAGACAGACTGGTTTTGATCAGAGTACCAGGTATGCAGGTGTTTATTGCAGTTCCTGTGGAGGAAAGCATGCGACTGAACAGTGCCAGGGAGTTACAGGCCGATGCAACATTTGTAGGCAACCGGGACATTTTGCCAAAGTCTGTCCACAGAGGAATGTACAGCCAGCCCAGAGTGGACGAGCATCCGGTTCAGTACCTCAGTTTGAGCGACAGGCATCATCGGTTCACTCTTTTCAGCCTCCACCAGCACCGACTCCACCCAGAGGCCGAGGTAGTCAGACAGTGAGTCAACCTCCGAGGCAACAGGCTCAAGTGTTTGCATTGACAGAGGAGCAAGCACAGGATGCCCCAGATGATGTCATAGCAGGTAACTGTTCTCTCTGCGGTTATCCTGCTTATATCTTGATAGATACAGGTGCATCGCATACATTCATTTCGGAGCGATTTGAATTGTTGCATTCATTGCCTGTTGAGTCCTTGTTAGATGTTGTGTCTATTAATTCTCCGTTGGGAAGTGGATTGATATCTGTAACTACGGTTAGACATTGCATTCTACAGTTTGAGGGGCATGAGATTGACCTAGATTGTATAGTGTTGGGTCTAGCTGATTTTGATTGTATAGTTGGTATTGACATGCTAACAAAGTATAGAGCCACCGTGGATTGTTTCCACAAGATTGTCAGATTCAGACCCGAGATGACAGACGAGTGGAAATTCTACGGGAAGGGTTCCAGATCTCGGATTCCCTTGATTTCGGCTCTTACTATGAACAGATTGTTACAAAAAGGAGCGGATGGTTTCTTTATTTATGCTGTAGATATGCAGAAGTCGAGCCCGGCATTGGCAGATCTGCCAGTAGTACGGGAATTTCCAGATGAAATCCCAGGATTACCTCCGGTTCGAGAGGTAGATTTTAGCATTGAACTTGTACCAGGTACCGTTCCTATTTCAAGAGCTCCGTATAGGATGGCACCTATTGAACTAAAAGAATTGAAAGCACAATTAGAAGATCTTCTGGCCAAGGGATATATCAGACTTAGTGTATCTCCTTGGAGCGCTCCGGTGCTGTTTGTGCGAAAGAAAGACGGTTCGATGCGATTGTGTATAGACTACCGGCAGCTGAATAAGGCAACGATCAAGAATAAATATCCTTTGCCTAGGATTGATGATTTATTTGATCAGTTGCATGGATCCTCTGTGTATTCTAAGATTGATTTACGTTCTGGTTATCATCAGCTCCGAGTTCGAAATGTAGATATACCGAAGACAGCATTTAGAACCAGGTATGGACATTACGAATTTATTGTCATGCCTTTTGGTTTAACAAATGCTCCTGCGGTATTTATGGGCCTGATGAACCAAGTGTTTCAGAGATATTTAGATGAATTTGTGATTGTCTTCATTGATGACATTTTGGTGTATTCTAAGAACAGAAATGAGCATGCAGAGCATCTCAGAATTGTGTTGCAGACACTGAGGAATGAAAGATTGTATGCTAAATTGTCAAAGTGTGAGTTTTGGCTGAACCGAGTTGTATTCTTGGGGCATATCATTTCTGGAGATGGTATCTCTGTTGATCCGAGTAAAGTGGAAGCTGTTATTAATTGGCCCAGACCGACTTCGGTACCAGAAATACGCAGTTTCATGGGCTTATCCGGATACTACAGAAGATTTATCAAGGATTTCTCCAGTATTGCAAAGCCAATAACTCAATTGACGCAAAAGAATGCACCATTTGTTAGGTCAGAGGAGTGCGAATCTAGCTTTCTAGAATTGAAGAAAAGGCTGACCAGTGCTCCAGTACTGACGATACCTTCAGGTACGGGTGATTTTGTTGTGTATTGTGATGCTTCTCATAGAGGTTTGGGATGTGTTCTTATGCCGCGAGGCCATGTGATCGCATACGCCTCGAGACAATTGAATCCACATGAAGTTCGATACCCCATTCATGATCTGGAATTGGCGGCTATCGTATTTGCATTAAAGATTTGGCGTCATTATCTCTACGGCGAGAAATTTGAGATCTTTTCCGATCACAAGAGCCTAAAGTACCTATTCTCTCAATCCAAATTGAACATGAGGCAGCGTAGATGGTTAGATTTATTGAAAGATTTTGACTGCGAAATCAAATACTATTCGAGAAAGTCAAATGCAGCAGCAGATGCCTTGAGTCGAAAGGTATGTGCCTTATCCTTATTGACGATAGGTGTTACAAAGTTAGTTGAAAAATTCTGTTTCTCCGGATTAGCATTTGATACAGATAAGAAGCCACTACGACTTGCTACTAGTCAAGTTGAGCCGGACTTGATCAGGAGGATTAAAGAAGCTCAACGAACCGATCAGAATGTGCAAAGATCGATTCAGATGGTCAGAGCAGGGCATGTATCAGAATATCAGGTACGTGATCATGTACTGTACGTGAATAATCGCCTTGTAGTGCCAGATGTTCCAGATTTGAGACATCAGATTTTGTCCGAAGCACATTGTAGTCGGTTCAGCATCCATCCTGACGGCAGAAAGATGTATAATGACTTGAAGACACAGTTCTGGTGGAAACAGATGAAGTCAGACATCGCAGAATATGTGTCTAAGTGTTTGAACTGCCAACAGATAAAAGCTGAACGAAAGAAGCCGGGAGGTTTACTTCAGAGTTTATCTATTCCAGAATGGAAATGAGACCACATTTCCATGGATTTCGTGACGAAGTTACCTCGATCATCCAGAGGCTGCGATGCGATTTGGGTCATTATTGAAAGATTGACCAAATCTGCTTGTTTCATTCCATACAGAATGACGTATAGACAAGATCAGATGGCGGAGATTTATATTCGAGAGGTAGTCAGATTACATGGAGTGCCGAAGTCTATCGTATCAGATCGGGATCCACGATTCACTTCTCACTTTTGGCACAGTTTACAGCAGGCCTTAGGTACGACATTACACCTGAGTACTGCTTACCATCCTCAGACAGACGGACAGTCAGAGGGACTATCCAAACACTAGAGGATATGTTAAGAGCCGTAGTGCTAGATTTTGGCACTAGTTGGCAAGATTCATTACCTCTTTGCGAATTCTCCTACAATAATAGCTATCAGACGAGTATCGAAATGGCACCGTTTGAAGCTTTGTATGGCAAGAAGTGCAGATCTCCGCTATATTGGGATGATATCTCAGATGTACCAGAACTTGGGCCAGATATGATTCGTGACATGACAGAGAAGGTAAAACTCATTCAGAAAAGAATGAAGACAGCACAAGATCGACAAGCAAAATATGCCAATATCAGACGTAGACCGTTAGTATTTGAGGCAGGAGATAGAGTATTTTTAAAGATTTCTCCATTCAGAGGCGTTGTAAGATTTGGCAAACGCGGGAAACTATCTCCTCGATACATTGGTCCTTACGAGATTCTTGAGAAGATTGGCGATCGAGCTTATCGACTTGCACTTCCTCCTTCTCTATCCGGAATACATGACGTGTTTCATGTATCAATGTTGCGAAGATATATGCCAGATGTTTCTCATGTCATTCAACCTGACGAAGCTGAACTTGATCAGACTTTGAGCTACGTGGAGCAACCGATACAGATTCTTGATCGGAAAGACAAGCAACTCAGAACGAAGACTATTCCACTTGTGAAAGTTCAGTGGAGTCGTCACGGCATCGAGGAAGCGACTTGGGAAACCGAGGCAGACATGAGACAGAAACACCCCGAACTATTTCGATGATGTAAGTAATTCTTCAGTATTGATTATATTACTTGTCATGGATATTTGATAATTTACCTGCGATTTCGAGGGCGAAATCATTTCTTAGAGGGGGAGAAATGTAATGCCCAAGATTTTATAACATGTTAGTTCGAGATTATTGATTTTGAGAGGACATGATTATAACCAGGCTATTTTAAGATTAAATTGAGATAATAATAGTGTTGGGCGAAAGTGACTCGCCCGGGCGGACGTTTTTGACCGCCCGAGCGAGAATGCCTCGGAGAAGAGGGCCGAGAGTCACTCGCCCGGGCGGATGTTTTTGACCGCCCGAGCGAGGCTGCTGGAATGGGCGACGGCCGAGCATTACTCGCCCGGGCGGTAACTTTTGATCGCCCGAGCGAGAGACGTGTGCTTCAAAGGATGAGCCATGTGTATCAAATCATGCAAAGTATATATAGAATTGTCTCGATTCTTGCTTCAGTTTCAGCAGAAGGGTCCGAGAATTCAGAGGAGGAAAGCTTCCAAATTCTCTTTCACTTTCAAAGTTTGCTTTTGTAAGATTTAAGCATCCAAATTCAAATCCGATTTCGGTTTTGAGATCCTCTCGGTATTGGCTACAAAGTGATGTAAGTTTTATTCGATTTCAGTAAGTTTTGAAATTCAGATATTGGGGAAATGGGAATATGATAGTTATATTGTGTTCTTGACGTATTGAGCATGATATATTCGTAAACGGATCAAAGAAATGATATCATATGCATTTCCTATGAATTTCAGTATGGTTTATGCATTGTTGGGATAGAATTATTGTGTTTTGGATGAATATTGTATTGGATTATGATTGAGAATAAGATAGTGTTGATATTTGTTGAGAATTGGATTGACCGGTATCGAGAATTACGTCGTTATGCCGTCAGATTTTATTGAGATCACGTAGTGACTCGGTTATGTGTTGATTTAGACTAGAAATTGATAGAGTGCGTATCCACATTTCCATTTCAGATACATATTGGCGACCGTGACAGCGATTCTATGACGAAAGGTATAGTACATGTTTTGCTTGGGGAATCACGACTCAAATGAGATCACATTTGAGTTTCCCAACCAAAATCACATACTTGTTTTATTGTTTATATCTAGATTTGCTTATGATTGGTTATAGATTTGTTTATAGAACTTGTATACAAATCTTGCTATGCTTTATTTACAGATCATGTGGCATTGCATTAGAATGATTATGCTTGTTTACAGATTGTGTATTCATGCATTAAGATAGGACAGTCTGGAGATCAGGCAGACTTCTAGACGTTCGGCGATATCACAGCTTAGGGGAAGATCACCGCCCCTATTGTAGACGCGGATACAGATCAGGCCGAAGTCTAGGAATAAGACGTACCGCACCTCGATTGGGAGGGTAGGTGACAGACAGTGACGTCTTATTCACAACGGGATCCCTAGAGTTCTAGTCGAGTCGCATCTAGACATGATTAGACTTGCATTGCATGATTATATATATGAATGACATTCATATTAGCATGTTCATGTTTTAGATTGATTCACTGCATGTATACATGTTTATACTGGGATTTGTTCTCACCGGTTTTCCGGCTGTTGTTATGTCTGTATGTGTGCATAACAACAGGTGGGGCAGGATCTGGGACGAGACAGAGATGATCGTGTTAGCGTGGAGATCACGGGCGTAGCAGATGGACCAGTAGTTGTCTTTTATTATGTACTGTCTTTTAATACTGGTTAGTTGAGGACATACAGAATAAGACATGTATATTATGTTTGTATGTTGTAAATTAAATAAAGATTGATGTTTGTTTAGTTACGTTTGATTTAATGTAAAAAGCGAAAATTTGACCCACTTTTTATATTACTGATCCATTTAATCCTAAGAAAAAGAATTAGAGCCCGGGTCCCCACATCATCAATGTCCAAGTAGTGTTTAAGCTCCACTTGGTCTTGAATTTCCCTATTCAAACCACATAGAAAACGAGCCATAGTAGCCTCACTATCCTCCTCAATGTTTGTTCTAATCATGACTACTTCCAACTCTTTATAGTAGTCCTCAACACTCTTCATACCCTGTCTCAAAGTTTGTAACTTCTTAAACATTTCTCGATAATAGTGATTTGGTACAAACCTCTTCCTCATTACGCTTTTCATCTCAGCCCAAGTTTCTATAGGTCGCTCATTACATCTTCTTTTAGTGGTCACTAATTGATCCCACCAAATAAGTGCATAATCCACAAATTCAACCACGGCCAACCTAACCTTCTTTTGTTCGGAATAATGATGACAGTTAAATATGAATTCAACTCGCTTTTCCCACTCTAAATAAGCCTCAGGATCCGACTTACCATGAAACGATGGAATTTTCATTTTAATGCTTCCTATGTTATCATCTTCTTTATTCCCATCATTGTACCTACCCCGTAAGGCTTCTCTTCTTCCCCTACCAAATCCTCCTCTACCTCGTCCACTTCTACCCCAGTTCTCGTTTTGACTTTCCTCTTCTATACTCAAATCATAATCATACTCTTCTTCTTCGATTGTACCCAATCCTTTAGACTTAGTTTTATTTTCACTAGTGCTAACCTCAAGCTTATCCAACCTCTCACATATATTATTCAACATTCGACTAAACGCCTCCATAGATAACCCCTGATTTGAACTTTCTCCTACTTCCCTCTCCATTTTACTTTCAGATTTTGTACCTGCAAGAAAATGTTAGTAGAAATAAAATATGGTCCTCACCCAAATTCTCACAATCACTCCAAAGAAATAACACTCGCACTCAAATGATTTTTTCACTCGAATATGATAGTTCTCTCAAAGGTGTGCTCAATCTTTATATTTTTATATCAAACTTACAAGATTCACTTCGTGAACACTTGCAACTGTCTCACTTGGATTGCACATAAACAAGAACAATGATACACAAATTTTCGAAAAAGTCTAGATTCAAGAATAACGAAGGATGATAGAAAAATAACACAGATCTTAAGGCGGAACAAAGGATAACACAAATCTGGACACAGAAATGAAAGGATAACACAGATTTGATACAGAACGAATTTTTGTTTTTGTTTTTCTAACAGAAACGAAAGGATAACGCAGATCTGACACGGAACGAAGAAATAACACAGATCTGGAATTTAATAACAAGATAACTTACTTGAATCAATGAGCCAAAGCTCTGATACCAAATGATGCGAACCCTCGTACGATGAGTAGCAAACACGATTATCAAAATCGCACCCTCAACTCAATAACAAACAAGGATCGATTGTGTTGTCCCGATCTTTTGAAACAAGTAACGATGTGTGATATTCACCTCTATGAAATTAATTCTTAGCAACAAACATCAACGAGGATAACAATTGAATCAAGAACGAACCTTCAAAGAACGATGCCGATGACAATCCGTGCGAGAAACAATCGACAAACACCACAAAGATAAAATCTTTGATAAGTTTGATTTATGTTGTGAAGAACAAATCCATGCCTTCAAAGTTGAGATAAAACTCAATAATTATCATTCATCTGAATTGGTCTCGTTCTTGGTCATTACAAGGTTTAAATAATTGATACAACCCATAAAAAGTAGTGTAAAAGCATTAAAATAAAGTAACTAGCAAATTTGACACCGAAGCGCGCGCGGTAGCGCGAGATCTCGCGCTGGGGCGCGCAACATACTGCCTTGGTTTTCTCTCGGACGCGCGGTAGCGCCAAGTCCAGTGCTATGGCGCGGCAGCTACTGCATTGATTCAGTCCGGGGCGCGCGGTAGCACCAAGTTCCGCGCGGGGGCGCGCGCGTTTCTGCACCCGGACAGCACGGGGCGCGCGGTAGCGCCAATTCTGACGCGGGTGCGCGCCAGGGCGCGCCTCTTCTGGCGCTGGCGCGCGCGCTGTTATGCTTTGCGCTAGCGCGCGCTGCTCTGCTCTGCTTCTGGCGTGCGCACAGTTCTACTCCTCTGCTCATCTGCGCTAGCGCATGCTGCTGCTTCTGCTCATCTGCGCTAGCGCGTGCTGCTGCACTGCGTGCTAAGGCGCAAGGTTCCAATTCATCCTCTACTTGATTGTGATGCAACCCGAACCCCTCGAGCCTTGTTTCCAAGCTTTCATTGGTTGAATGAAGGTCAAAATTCAACATCTTCAATCGTCCTCTCAGGATTGGTTCTTGGAACGCATAGTGGCTGGCTAGATTCATATCACTACTACTTGCCATCCTCAAACGGATGGACAAACTGAAGTTGTCAATAGAACTCTGGGAACACTTTTGCGTACTATTATTAAAAAGAACTTGGACTGACAGTTTTATGGACTTTATTTTGAGGTTGCCTAGGACTAAGAAGGGGAGGAATTCTATTTATGGATTACTTTATGGGCTAAACTTTGCACAATAAAGTTGTAATCTACTACTTGTCATCCTCCAACGAATGGACAAACTGAAATTGTAAATAGAACTTTGGGAACACTTTTGCGTGCTATTCTTAAAAGAACTTGGATTGACATTTGTATGGACTTTATTTTGGGGTTGCCTAGGACTAAGAAGGGGAGGGATTCTATTTATGGATTACTTTATGCGCTAAACTTTGCACAATAAAATTGTAATCTACTACTTGTCATCCTCAAACGGATGGACAAACTGAAGTTGTAAATAGAACTTTGAGAACACGTTTGCGTGCTATTCTTAATAGAACTTGGATTGACATTTCTATGGACTTTATTTTGGGGTTGCCTAGAACTAAGAAGGGGAGGGATTCTATTTATGGATTATTTTATGGGCTAAACTTTGCATAGTAAAGTTGTAATCTACTACTTGTCATCCTCAAACGGATGGACAAACTGAAGTTGTAAATAGAACTTTGAGAACACGTTTGCGTGCTATTCTTAAAAGAACTTGGATTGACATTTCTATGGACTTTATTTTGGGGTTGCCTAGGACTAAGAAGGGGAGAGATTCTATTTTTGGATTTCATTATGGGCTAAACTTTGCTCAATGTTGTTGTAATCTACTACTTGCCATCCTCAAACGGATGGACAAACTGAAGTTGTCAATAGAACTCTGGGAACACTTTTGCGTGCTATTATTAAAAAGAACTTGGACTGACAGTTTTAAGGACTTTATTTTGAGGTCGCCTAGGACTAAGAAGGGGAGGGATTCTATTTATGGATTACTTTATGGGCTAAACTTTGCACAATAAAGTTGTAATCTACTACTTGTCATCCTCAAACGGATGAAAAAACTGAAGTTGTAAATAGAACTTTGGGAACACTTTTGCGTGCTATTCTTAAAAGAACTTGGATTGACATTTCTATGAACTTTATTTTGGGGTTGCCTAGGACAAAGAAGGGAGGGATTCTATTTATGGATTACTTTATGCGCTAAAATTTGCACAATAAAGTTGTAATCTACTACTTGTCATCCTCAAACGGATGGACAAACTGAAGTTGTAAATAGAACTTTGAGAACACGTTTGCGTGCTATTCTTAAAAGAACTTGGATTGACATTTCTATGGACTTTATTTTGGGGTTGCCTAGGATTAAGAAGGGGAGGGATTCTATTTATGTATTATTTTATGGGCTAAACTTTGCACAGTAAAGTTGTAATCTACTACTTGTCATCCTCAAACGGATGGACAAACTGAAGTTGTAAATAGAACTTTGAGAACACGTTTGCGTGCTATTCTTAAAAGAACTTGGATTGACATTTCTATGGACTTTATTTTGGGGTTGCCTAGGACTAAGAAGGGGAGAGATTCTATTTTTGGATTTCTTTATGGGCTAAACTTTGCTCAATATTGTTGTAATCTACTACTTGCCATTCTTAAACGGATGGACAAACTGAAATTGTCAATAGAACTCTAGGAACACTATTGCGTGCTATTATTAAAAATAACTTGGACTGACATTTTTATGGACTTTATTTTGGGGTTGCCTAGGACTAAGAAGGGGAAGTATTCTATTTATGGATTATTTTATGGGCTAAACTATGCACAATAAAGTTGTAATCTACTACTTGTCATCCTCAAACAGATGGACAAACTGAAGTTGTCCGTAGAACTTTGGGAACACTTTTGCGTGCTATTCTTAAAAGAACTTGGATTGACATTTCTATGGACTTTATTTTGGGGTTGCCAAGGACTAAGAAGGAGAGGGATTGTATTTATGGATTACTTTATGGGCTAAACTTTGCACAATAAAGTTGTAATCTACTACTTCTCATCCTCAAACGGATGGACAAACTGAATTTGTAAATAGAACTTTGGGAACACTTTTGCGTGCTATTCTTAAAAGAACATGGATTGATATTTCTATGGACTTTATTTTGGGGTTGCCTAGAACTAAGAAGGGGAGGGATTCTATTTATGAATTACTTTATGGGCTAAACTTTGCACAATAAAGTTGTAATCTACTACTTGTAATCCTCAAACGGATGGACAAACTGAAGTTGTAAATAGAACTTTGGGAACACTTTTGCGTGCTATTCTAAAAAAGAACTTGGAATGACATTTTTATGGACTTTATTTTGGGGTTGCCTAGGACTAAGAAGGGGAGGGATTCTATTTATGGATTAATTTATGGGCTAAACTTTGCACAATAAAGTTGTAATCTACTACTTGTCATCCTCAAACGGATGGACAAACTGAAGTTGTAAATAGAACTTTGGGAACACTTTTGCGTGCTATTCTTAAAAGAACTTGAAGTGACATTTCTATGGATTTTATTTTGGGGTTGCCTAGGACTAAGAAGGGGAGGGATTCTATTTATGGATTACTTTATGGGCTAAACTTTGCATAATAAAGTTGTAATCTACTACTTGTCATCCTCAAACGGATGGACAAACTGAAGTTGTAAATAGAACTTTGAGAACACGTTTGCGTGCTATTCTTAAAAGAACTTGGATTGACATTTCTATAGAATTTATTTTGGGTTGCCTAGGACTAAGAAGGGGAGGGATTCTATTTATGGATTACTTTATGGGCTAAACTTTGCACAATAAAGTTGTAATCTACTACTAGTCATCCTCAAACGGATGGACAAACTGAAGTTGTAAATAAAACTTTTGGAACACTTTTGCGTGCTATTCTTAAAAGAACTTGGATTGACATTTCTATGGACTTTATTTTGGGGTTGCCTAGGACTAAGAAGGGGAGGGATTCTATTTATGGATTACTTTATGCGCTAAACTTTGCACAATAAAGTTGTAATCTACTACTTGTCATCCTTAAACGGATGGACAAACTGAAGTTGTAAATAGAACTTTGAGAACACGTTTGCGTGCTATTCTTAAAAGAACTTGGATTGACATTTCTATGGACTTTATTTTGGGGTTGCCTAGGACTAAGAAGGGGAGGGATTCTATTTATGGATTATTTTATGGGCTAAACTTTGCACAGTAAAGTTGTAATCTACTACTTGTCATCCTCAAACGGATGGACAAACTGAAGTTGTAAATAGAACTTTGAGAACACGTTTGCGTGCTATTCTTAAAAGAACTTGGATTGACATTTCTATGGACATTATTTTGGGGTTGCCTAGGACTAAGAAGGGGAGAGATTCTATTTTTGGATTTCTTTATGGGCTAAACTTTGCTCAATATTGTTGTAATCTACTACTTGCCATCCTCAAACGGATGGACAAACTGAAGTTGTCAATAGAACTCTGGGAACACTTTTGCGTGCTATTATTAAAAAGTACTTGGACTGACAGTTTTATGGACTTTATTTTGAGGTTGCCTATGACTAAGAAGGGGAGGGATTCTATTTATGGATTACTTTATGGGCTACACTTTTCACAATAAAGTTGTAATCTACTATTTGTCATCTTCAAACGGATGGACAAACTGAAGTTGAAAAATAGAACTTTGGGAACACTTTTGCGTGCTATTCTTAAAAGAACTTGGATTGACATTTCTATGGACTTTATTTTGGGGTTGCCTAGGACTAAGAAGGGGAGGGATTCTATTTATGGATTACTTTATGCGCTAAACTTTGCACAATAAAGTTGTAATCTACTACTTGTCATCCTCAAACGGATGGACAAACTGAAGTTGAAAAATAGAACTTTGAGAACACGTTTGCGTGCTATTCTTAAAAGAACTTGGATTGACATTTCTATAAACTTTATTTTGGGGTTGCTTAGATTTAAGAAGGGGAGGGATTCTATTTATGGATTATTTTATGGGCTAAACTTTGCACAGTAAAGTTGTAATCTACTACTTGTCATCCTCAAACGGATGGACAAACTGAAGTTGTAAATAGAACTTTGAGTACACGTTTGTGTGCTATTCTTAAAAGAACTTGGATTGACATTTCTATGGACTTTATTTTGGGGTTGCCTAGGACTAAGAAGGGGAGAGATTCTATTTTTGGATTTCTTTATGGGCTAAACTTTGTTCAATATTGTTGTAATCTACTACTTGCCATTCTTAAACGGATGGACAAACTGAAATTGTCAATAGAACTCTAGGAACACTTTTGCGTGCTATTATTAAAAAGAACTTGGACTGACATTTTTATGGACTTTATTTTGGAGTTGCCTAGGACTAAGAAGGGGAAGGATTCTATTTATGGATTATTTTATGGGCTAAACTATGCACAATAAAGTTGTAATCTACTACTTGTCATCCTCAAACAGATGGACAAACTGAAGTTGTCCGTAGAACTTTGGGAACACTTTTGCGTGCTATTCTTAAAAGAACTTGGATTGACATTTCTATGGACTTTATTTTGGGGTTGCCAAGGACTAAGAAGGAGAGGGATTGTATTTATGGATTACTTTATGGGCTAAACTTTGCACAATAAAGTTGTAATCTACTACTTCTCATCCTCAAACGGATGGACAAACTGAATTTGTAAATAGTACTTTGGGAACACTTTTGCGTGCTATTCTTAAAAGAACATGGATTGATATTTCTATGGACTTTATTTTGGGGTTGCCTAGAACTAAGAAGGGGAGGGATTCTATTTATGGATTACTTTATGGGCTAAACTTTGCACAATAAAGTTGTAATCTACTACTTGTAATCATCAAACGGATGGACAAACTGAAGTTGTAAATAGAACTTTGGGAACACTTTTGCGTGCTATTCTAAAAAAGAACTTGGAATGACATTTCTATGGACTTTATTTTGGGGTTGCCTAGGACTAAGAAGGGGAGGGATTCTATTTATGGATTACTTTATGGGCTAAACTTTGCACAATAAAGTTGTAATCTACTACTTGTCATCCTCAAACGGATGGACAAACTGAAGTTGTAAATAGAACTTTGGGAACACTTTTGCGTGCTATTCTTAAAAGAACTTGGAGTGACATTTCTATGGATTTTATTTTGGGGTTGCCTAGGACTAAGAAGGGGAGGGATTCTATTAATGGATTACTTTATGGGCTAAACTTTGCACAATAAAGTTGTAATCTACTACTTGTCATCCTCAAACGGATGGACAAACTGAAGTTGTAAATAGAACTTTGAGAACACGTTTGCGTGCTATTCTTAAAAGAACTTGGATTGACATTTCTATAGAATTTATTTTGGGTTGCCTAGGACTAAGAAGGGGAGGGATTCTATTTATGGATTACTTTATGGGCTAAACTTTGCACAATAAAGTTGTAATCTACTACTTGTCATCCTCAAACGGATGGACAAACTGAAGTTGTAAATAGAACTTTTGGAACACTTTTGCGTGCTATTCTTAAAAGAACTTGGATTGACATTTCTATGGACTTTATTTTGGGGTTGCCTAGGACTAAAAAGGAAAGGGATTCTATTTATGGATTACTTTATGCGCTAAACTTTGCACAATAAAGTTGTAATCTACTACTTGTCATCCTTAAACGGATGGACAAACTGAAGTTGTAAATAGAACTTTGAGAACACGTTTGCGTGCTATTCTTAAAAGAACTTGGATTGACATTTCTATGGACTTTATTTTGGGGTTGCCTAGGACTAAGAAGGGGAGGGATTCTATTTATGGATTATTTTATGGGCTAAACTTTGCACAGTAAAGTTGTAATCTACTACTTGTCATCCTCAAACGGATGGACAAACTGAAGTTGTAAATAGAACTTTGAGAACACGTTTGCGTGCAATTCTTAAAAGAACTTGGATTGACATTTCTATGGACTTTATTTTAGGGTTGCCTAGGACTAAGAAGGGGAGAGATTCTATTTTTGGATTTCTTTATGGGCTAAACTTTGCTCAATATTGTTGTAATCTACTACTTGCCATCCTCAAACGGATGGACAAACTGAAGTTGTCAATAGAACTCTGGGAACACTTTTGCGTGCTATTATTAAAAAGTACTTGGACTGACAGTTTTATGGACTTTATTTTGAGGTTGCCTATGATTAAGAAGGGGAGGGATTCTATTTATGGATTACTTTATGGGCTACACTTTTCACAATAAAGTTGTAATCTACTACTTGTCATCTTCAAACGGATGGACAAACTGAAGTTGAAAAATAGAACTTTGGGAACACTTTTGCGTGCTATTCTTAAAAGAACTTGGATTGACATTTCTATGGACTTTATTTTGGGGTTGCCTAGGACTAAGAAGGGGAGGGATTCTATTTATGGATTACTTTATGGGCTAAACTTTGCACAATAAAGTTGTAATCTACTACTTGTCATCCTCAAACGGATGAACAAACTGAAGTTGTAAATAGAACACTTTTGCGTGCTATTCTTAAAAGAACTTGGATTGACATTTCTATGGACTTTATTTTGGGGTTGCCTAGGACTAAGAAGGGGAGGGATTCTATTTATGGATTACTTTATGGGCAAAACTTTGCACAATAAAGTTGTAATCTACTACTTGTCATCCTCAAACGGATGGACAAACTGAAGTTGTAAATAGAACTTTGGGAACACTTTTGCGTGCTATTCTTAAAAGAACTTGGATTGACATTTCTATGGACTTTATTTTGGGGTTGCCTAGGACTAAGAAGGGGAGGGATTCTATTTATGGATTACTTTATGCGCTAAACTTTGCACAATAAAGTTGTAATCTACTACTTGTCATCCTCAAACGGATGGACAAACTGAAGTTGTAAATAGAACTTTGAGAACACGTTTGCGTGCTATTCTTAAAAGAACTTGGATTGACATTTCTATGGACTTTATTTTGGGGTTGCCTAGGATTAAGAAGGGGAGGGATTTTATTTATGGATTATTTTATGGGCTAAACTTTGCACAGTAAAGTTGTAATCTACTACTTGTCATCCTCAAACGGATGGACAAACTGAAGTTGTAAATAGAACTTTGAGTACACGTTTGCGTGCTATTCTTAAAAGAACTTGGATTGACATTTCTATGGACTTTATTTTGGGGTTGCCTAGGACTAAGAAGGGGAGAGATTCTATTTTTGGATTTCTTTATGGGCTAAACTTTGCTCAATATTGTTGTAATCTACTACTTGCCATCCTCAAACGGATGGACAAACTGAAGTTGTCAATAGAACTCTAGGAACACTTTTGCGTGCTATTATTAAAAAGAACTTGGACTGACATTTTTATGGACTTTATTTTGGAGTTGCCTAGGACTAAGAAGGTGAGAGATTCTATTTATGGATTATTTTATGGGCTAAACTATGCACAATAAAGTTGTAATCTACTACTTGTCATCCTCAAACAGATGGACAAACTGAAGTTGTCAATAGAACTTTGGGAACACTTTTGCGTGCTATTCTTAAAAGAACTTGGATTGACATTTCTATGGACTTTATTTTGGGGTTGCCAAGGACTAAGAAGGGGAGGGATTCTATTTATGGATTACTTTATGGGCTAAACTTTGCACAATAAAGTTGTAATCTACTACTTCTCATCCTCAAACGGACGGACAAACTGAATTTGTAAATAGAACTTTGGGAACACTTTTGCGTGCTATTCTTAAAAGAACATGGATTGACATTTCTATGGACTTTATTTTGGGGTTGCCTAGGACTAAGAAGGGGAGGGATTCTATTTATGGATTACTTTATGGGCTAAACTTTGCACAATAAAGTTGTAATCTACTACTTGTAATCCTCAAACGGATGAAAAAACTGAAGTTGTAAATAGAACTTTGGGAACACTTTTGCGTGCTATTCTAAAAAAGAACTTGGAATGACATTTCTATGGACTTTATTTTGGGGTTGCTTAGGACTAAGAAGGGGAGGGATTCTATTTATGGATTACTTTATGGGCTAAACTTTGCACAATAAAGTTGTAATCTACTACTTGTCATCCTCAAACGGATGGACAAACTGAAGTTGTAAATAGAACTTTGGGAACACTTTTGCGTGCTATTCTTAAAAGAACTTGGAGTGACATTTCTATGGATTTTATTTTGGGGTTGCCTAGTACTAAGAAGGGGGGGTATTCTATTTATGGATTACTTTATGGGCTAAACTTTGCACAATAAAGTTGTAATCTACTACTTGTAATCCTCAAACGGATGGACAAACTGAAGTTGTAAATAGAACTTTGAGAACACGTTTGCGTGCTATTCTTAAAAGAACTTGGATTGACATTTCTATGGACTTTATTTTGGGGTTGCCTAGGACTAAGAAGGGGAGGGATTCTATTTATGGATTATTTTATGGGCTAAACTTTGCATAGTAAAGTTGTAATCTACTACTTGTCATCCTCAAACGGATGGACAAACTGAAGTTGAAAATAGAACTTTGAGAACACGTTTGCGTGCTTTTCTTAAAAGAACTTGGATTGACATTTCTATGGACTTTATTTTGGGGTTGCCTAGGACTAAGAAGGAGAGGGATTCTATTTTTGGATTTCTTTATGGGCTAAACGTTGCTCAATATTGTTGTAATCTACTTGATGCGAACCCTCGTACGATGAGTAACAAACACGATTATCAAAATCGCACCCTCAACTCAATAACAAACAAGGATCGATTGTGTTGTCCCGATCTTTTGAAACAAGTAACGATGTGTGATATTCACCTCTAAGAAATTAATTCTTAGCAACAAACATCAACGAGGATAACAATTGAATCAAGAACGAACCTTCAAAGAACGATGCCTATGACAATCCGTGCGAGAAACAATCGACAAACGCCACAAAGATAAAATCTTTGATAAGTTTGATTTATGTTGTGAAGAACAAATCCTTGCCTTCAAAGTTGAGATAAAACTCAATAATTATCATTCATCTGAATTGGTCTCGTTCTTGGTCATTACAAGGTTTAAATAATTGATACAACCCATAAAAAGTAGTGTAAAAGCATTAAAATAAAGTAACTAGCAAATTTGACATGGAAGCGCGCGCGGTAGCGCGAGATCTTGCGCTGGGGCGCGCAACATACTGCCTTGGTTTTCTCTCGGACGCGGGGTAGCGGCAAGTCCAGTGCTATGGCGCGGCAGCTACTGCATTGATTCAGTCCGGGGCGCGCGGTAGCACCAAGTTCCGTGCGGGGGCGCGCGCGTTTCTGCACCCGGACAGCACGGGGCGCGCGGTAGCGCCAATTCTGGCGCGGGCGCGCGCCAGGGGGCGCCGCTTCTGGCGCTGGCGCGCGCGCTGTTCTGCTTTGCGCTAGCGCGCGCTGCTATGCTCTGCTTCTGGCGTGCGCACAGTTCTACTCCTCTGCTCATCTGCGCTAGCGCATGCTGCTGCTTCTGCTCATCTGCGCTAGCGCGTGCTGCTGCACTGCGTGCTAAGGCGCAAGGTTCCAATTCATCCTCTACTTGATTGTGATGCAATCCGAACCCCTCGAGCCTTGTTTCCAAGCTTTCATTGGTTGAATGAAGGTCAAAATTCAACATCTTCAATCGTCCTCTCAGGATTGGTTCTTGGAACGCATAGTGGCTGGCTAGATTCATATCATACTCCCCTTCTTCAAAAAGATTTGTCCTCAAATCTTGTCTACCTACACAGAAACGAAGCAAGTTAGTAATAACAAGAAGTATATTATCAACATGCTTACCTTTAAGCTCAAGATTTTAGACGCTATCATTTATTCGCTCCATCATAACTGGAAACCCCAACTTCACGGTCGCCTTTCCTATGTATTCATCAACCTCACCAATCATCAAATAACAAATGACATCAAATAATAAAATATCACAAAGGATCACAAATATAAGATTTCTCCCCTTTTTAGACCTAGTTAACACAAAAATTAAGTTCAAACACTCGTTGTGACACCTTGACCCGTTTTAAAAGAAATAGACTCTATAATGCGGAAGCTTAAAATAAAGACTTGGAGGAAATATGAACTTTTAAAAATTCCACAACTAAACATAACCATTTACATAGTCAAAAGTAAATCCTTTGGTCACCCAAAATATAGAGTCAAGATACACTCCCAAAATATACCAAAGTTTTTACAATCCAAACCATTTCAAAACAAAACACTATCTTCATTCTTCCTCCAAGCTTGGCACATGTCTTCCTTCTGTCTTGACACCACGTCGTATCAATCCCGTTTACCTGCATCTGCATCTCATGAACATAACTGAAATGAGTTATAAAACTCAGCAAGTAGACCTTTAAATAACAAGTACATATATCTTAGTGTCATGAAAGAATTCATATCATTTCTTTGCCATGAAATGCCATCAATCAATGAAATTCATAATTAACAATTATAAGATGGCATCTATAGAACAATTCATTCCTTTCATTTGTATGGCATTGATAGGTCATCCGTCGATGGTATACATGTACATCTCAGTCAAAATCAGTCACCGTACATGTCATTATGTTGATCAACTTCCGTCAAGTGGGTTTAGAATTACCATAGGTAACACCACAATACCATATAACCATCAAGCCATAAAAACATTCATTGAACCGTTTAATCAAACACGTGATGTGCGTGCTAAAACCTTAGCTCCATTACCTTGCCATTTGGCTCCAAATCCATTTCTTTAGAACATAACAATACATACCATACATACATAATCAATGATTTTAAAGGAGCTAACATCATTTAAAATACCATTTACCATACCATATACATAGTTCATAAGATGCATTCAAGGAAAAGTCTACTTACAACCCAATACACAAATGCTTGTCAAGTCCTTGAGGAATTCCTACAACAATAACCATATATTGAACCATTAACATCTCAATAATCATAAACCCATATCAATTGATCCATAAAACCAACACCAACAACAAACCCATGATCTCTTCCCAACACCAAAACCAAGAAATAACCACACCAAAAGCTTACCTTAGCTTCCTTGAACCAACAATAACCTTGCTCTCAACACAAATCACCAACCACAAGCTTGAATCAAAGAAAAGAAAGGAGAGAAATAGGAACCCTAGCTCACCCCTTGAGAGAAGAATCGAGAATGAGGGAAGAAATGAGAGAAAATAGAGCAACACTTGTATATAAGCACTTAAAACTCCAAAAACACGCTTTTTAAAAATCGCTGGCCGCCCGGGCGGACGTATATTTCCGCCCGAGCGCGGAACCCACGGCCAAAATACAATATTTTCGAACAGGGGCCGCCCGGGCGCACATAAATTCCCGCCCGGGCGCGCACACTGCGCACTGCCACTTCAAAGATCGCTTCTGAAATGCCTCTTCCGTTCCGAATCTGGAAAAGTGGTAAACTACAAAGTTGTAGCTCTATGTCTTATAATGACACCCTCAAAATTTCAGATCATTCGGAGGTCTGAGTAAAAGGTTATGCCCATTCTCCCAACATGTGTCACTGGAGGAGCATCGAAACACACGACACACTTCGGGGCTCTTTTGGCTTACCTTCCACAATGATTTGAACAAAACTCAAAAGCACAAAGTTAGAGCCTTATGTCTTATCTAATCACTCCAATTGGCCTCACCTTAATTGGATCAATATACCATTTATCATGAATAATATCGCATCAACGCTACAATAAACTCACACAACAACTATAACAACCATACAAGAAACCATAAATTTCCATTCTTGACATTCTTTACCAATCATGATATAACATAAAGCCATAAACCATCACCATAAGATACCATAATCTATAATAAAGGAAATGAACGATCGGCTATTACAATTCTCCTCCCCTTATAAAAATTTCGTCCCCGAAATTTACCTCACGACGTAAACAATTCAGGATATCGATGCTTCATCTCTTCCTCGGGTTCCCATATTGCTTCTTCGATAATATGATTACTCCATAGCACCTTCACGATCCCAATTTCTTTGTTTCTAAGCACTTTAACCTTTCGATCTAGTATTTTCACCGGCCGCTCATGATAACTCAAATTGGGCATTAGGTCTAATGGTTCGTGACGAAGTACATGAATTGGATTCGATACATACTTACGAAGCATGGAAACATGGAATACATTATGCACCCTATCCAAATCCGGAGGCAGAGCCAGCCGATAAGCTCGCTCGCCAACTCTGTCAAGAATTTCGAAAGGTCCAATAAAACGAGGACTCAACTTCCCCTTATTTCCAAATCTCATAACTCCCTTGAGAGGAGCTATCTTAACAAACACGTGATCACCTACCTCGAATTCCAAAGGCCTTCTTCGAATGTCTGCATAACTTTTCTGTCGAGACTGAGCAGTTTTCATCCTCTCTCGAATCAACGCAACAACCTCAACCATTTGTTGAACCAAATCTGGTCCTAACATCTTCCTTTCACCTACTTCATCCCAAAACAAAGGTGATCGACACTTTCTCCCATACAAAGCTTCATAGGGTGCCATGCCAATCGAAGATTGATAGCTGTTATTATATGTGAATTCCACAAGAGGCAGCTTCAAGTCCCAACTTCCAGGAAAATCAATAATGCAAGCCCTTAACATGTCCTCAAGAGTCTGAATAGTTCGTTCTGATTGTCCGTCACTTTGAGGATGATAAGCTGTGCTGAAGGCCAACTTGGTACCCAAAGCTCTATGCAAACTCTTCCAGAACTCAGATGTAAACCTTGGATCACGATCAGAAACAATTGACACTGGTATCCCATGAAGTCTAACAATCTCTTGAATATAAGCATCAACATATTGATTCATCGAATAAGTAGTCTTGACAGGAAGGAAATGCGATGACTTAGTCAAACGATCAACAATGACCCAAATCGAATTATAACCTTTCTGCGTCCTTGGAAGTCCGACAACAAAGTCCATTGTGATATGTTCCCATTTCCACTGAGGTATTGGCAATGAATGCAACAATCCTGCAGGTCTTTGGTGCTCAATCTTAACCTGCTGACATGTTAGGCATTCAGAAATATACAATGCAATATCCTTCTTCATACCTGGCCACCAGAAAAGTCGACGAAGATCTTGGTACATCTTGGTATTACCTGGATGAATCGAATATGGTGCGGTATGCGCCTCAATCAAAATATCTCGTCGAATATCATCACCGATAGGAATACATATTCTACCTCTGAAGGTCATCAACCCATCACTGTTAAAACCAAACTCAGAATTCCCTTTCAACTCAGCCTTAGATCTTATTTCCAACAGTTGCTTATCATGCTGTTGTCCAACTTTAATCCTGTCATTCAAAGTAGGGCGAATCACCAAAGCTGAAAGTCTAGCTATCGTACCTTTCTCGACCAAGGCGATCTCATTCCTTTTCAAGTCCAATAACAAAGGTTTTTGAATCATAGAACTCAATACAACTCCTGACTTCCGACTCAGTGCATCTGCAACTACATTCGCTTTCCCAGGGTGGTAACTGATAGTGCAATCATAATCCTTAACAAGTTCCAACCATCTCCTCTGACGCATGTTCAATTCCTTCTGAGTAAACAGATATTTAAGGCTTTTATGATCTGAGAAAATCTCACACTTTACTCCATACAAATAATGTCGCCAGATCTTCAAAGCGAATATCACAGCTGCCAACTCAAGATCGTGAGTCGGATAATTCTTTTCATAATCCTTCAGCTAACGGGAAGCATAAGCAATTACCTTACCACGCTGCATCAATACAGCACCAAGTCCCTTCTTAGAAGCATCAGAGAATACCACAAAGTCCTCAACTCCCTCAGGAAGTGACAACACTGGAGCTGATGTCAATTTGTCCTTCAACATTTGAAATGCTTGCTGACATTCATTAGTCCATTCAAACTTAACTGTCTTTCTTGTCAACGTGGTCAATGGCAGGGCTATCTTTGAGAAATCAGCGATGAAACGACGATAGTAACCTGCTAAACCAAGAAAACTTCTTACCTCAGCCACTGTCGTAGGAATAGGCCACTTCCTTACTGATTCTATCTTTGTTGGATCCACGGTAATTCCATCTTTAGAAACAATATGGCCTAGAAAAGTCACTTGGTCCAACCAAAACTCACACTTCTTTAACTTGGCATATAACTGATTCTCTCTCAATTGCTGCAACACAATTCTCAAATGCTCTCGATGGAGTTCTCGAGTCTTTGAATAAACCAAAATATCATCAATAAATACAATGACAAAACTGTCCAAGTAAGGCTTGAAGACTCGATTCATAAGATCCATAAAAACTGACGGCGCATTTGTTAGCCCGAAAGACATAACCAAAAATTCATAATGACCATACCTCGTTCGAAAAGCTGTCTTAGGTATGTCGCCTTCCTTCACTTTCAATTGGTGATAACCCGACCGCAAATCAATCTTGGAAAATATTGTTGCACCTTGCAATTGGTCAAAAAGATCGTCAATTCGGGGCAAAGGATATTTGTTCTTAATTGTAACTTTGTTAATTTCTCGATAGTCAATACACAAACGTAGTGACCCATCTTTCTTCTTCACAAACAATACGGGTGCTCCCCAAGGTGAATAACTCGGTCGAATAAAGCCCTTATCTAACAATTCTTGCAATTGGTTCTTTAATTCTTTCCTTTCAGTCGGTGCCATTCGATAAGGGGCTTTAGAAATAGGAGCAGTACCAGGTACAACATCAATGACAAACTCGACTTCTCTATCGGGTGGCAACCCCGGCACATCATCGGCAAAGACATCCGCATACTCTCGAACAACTTCAATATCCTTCACATTCACATTATATTCCTTACTCACATCCATCGCTAACGCCAGAAATCCCTGACACCCCTTAACCAACATCTTATTCACCTTCAAGCAAGAAATAAAAGAAGTGCCAAGCGAAGTACCTGAACCCTTGAAGATATTGCTGTCACCTTCTTCTGCTGGAAATCGCACCATCTTCTCAATACAATCTATCACTGCACGATACGATGATAGCCAATCCATGCCCAAAATCACATCAAACTCAATCATAGGCATGACAATAAGATCAGCAAACAAAATTCTCTCATTCACTTGAATAGGACAAGCTCTAATCACACTCGTTGGGCAAATCGCATCTCCCGACGGAAGCATAATAGTAAACTGGAGAGATTCAAATATAGGTGCAATACCCAACGATCTCATGAAAATTTCGGACATAAAAGAATGCGTAGCTCCAGTATCAATTAAAGTAAGAGCTACATGGCCTGAAATCAGAATAGTACCTGATATAACCGACGTATCAGGATTAACACCATCCTTGGTCAAAGAGAAAATGCGCCATTGAACTCGTCCTCGGCCTGAAGATTGGGTGCAATTGATGGCAATGTGACCTGCACCTCCACATCTGAAACATTTGTTGCTCCCTACAAGACATTCACCCTTGTGCGGCTTGTTGCATTTGGGACATACAGGCCTATTCGACTCAGACTGAACTGCAGGAGTTTTACCTCGATGTTCTTCTTTCCCTTTGCCTTTGTATCCCCCTTTGAAACTTTGATGCGAAGCTTGATTCTTTTGATTGAAGTTTTGCCTTCTCAATTGTCTTTCCTTCTCAATCTCTTTCTCATCCTGCTCCGCTAAAAGAGCTTTCTCCACGATCTCCTTGTACGTTGCGGCCTTAGACATTCTGACATCCCTCCTAATCTCGGCTCTCAAGCCCCTCATAAAGTGTTCCCCTCGATCTTTGTCATTCGAAGCAATGAAAGGAACAAACAAGCAACCTTCTTCAAACTTCAAAATATATTCATTCACATTCAAGTTGTCCTGGCTTAATTCCAAGAACTCCTTCACTTTCCGAGTCTTGACATCCGTGGAGAAATACTTGTCATAAAATAGCTCCTTGAACTCATTCCATTTAAGGGTTTGAACATTAACAGTTACCTTCGTGGCCTCCCACCAAATGCGCGCAGTCTTGGTCAGAAGAAACACTGCACAACTAACTCGATCATTATCTTCAAAGTGTAGATAGTCAAATATTGCTTCAATAGCTTTCACCCATTCCATAGCTGCAAGAGGATCCACACCTCCCACGAACTCAGGTGGATTCATTCTTTTAAATCTGTCATAGGCTCCCTCTGAACTAGGCTCCTGCCTCGCAAGGCCTCTACCTCCCCCTTGACCTGGGTTCTGCAACCTCAATAACTGTTGGATCTGCTCTCCATGAACTTTAGCCTGCTCCTTGAGCAACTTACTAAACTCACCAACAACTCGAGATGAAGAACTATCTTCTTCCTCTACAGCTTTCCTCTTAGGTGGCATCTCCTACATTGCATCTCAGTTTAAAATCATTTGAAATCATATATACATGTACCACAGGAGATACATATCATCATATCATTACATCAATGAGATGCAGAAGTATACATACCGAAGTGTCGCAAACAGAAGAAGTCATGTGCCAATCCATTGGTCCGAGAACCATGGCTCTGATACCACTAAATGTGACACCTTGACCCGTTTTAAAAGAAATAGACTCTATAATGCGGAAGCTTAAAATAAAGACTTGGAGGAAATATGAACTTTTAAAAATTCCACAACTAAACATAACCATTTACATAGTCAAAAGTAAATCCTTTGGTCACCCAAAATATAGAGTCAAGATACACTCCCAAAATATACCAAAGTTTTTACAATCCAAACCATTTCAAAACAAAACACTATCTTCATTCTTCCTCCAAGCTTGGCACATGTCTTCCTTCTGTCTTGACACCACGTCGTATCAATCCCGTTTACCTGCATCTGCATCTCATGAACATAACTGAAATGAGTTATAAAACTCAGCAAGTAGACCTTTAAATAACAAGTACATATATCTTAGTGTCATGAAAGAATTCATATCATTTCTTTGCCATGAAATGCCATCAATCAATGAAATTCATAATTAACAATTATAAGATGGCATCTATAGAACAATTCATTCCTTTCATTTGTATGGCATTGATAGGTCATCCGTCGATGGTATACATGTACATCTCAGTCAAAATCAGTCACCGTACATGTCATTATGTTGATCAACTTCCGTCAAGTGGGTTTAGAATTACCATAGGTAACACCACAATACCATATAACCATCAAGCCATAAAAACATTCATTGAACCGTTTAATCAAACACGTGATGTGCGTGCTAAAACCTTAGCTCCTTTACCTTGCCATTTGGCTCCAAATCCATTTCTTTAGAACATAACAATACATACCATATATACATAATCAATGATTTTAAAGGAGCTAACATCATTTAAAATACCATTTACCATACCATATACATAGTTCATAAGATGCATTCAAGGAAAAGTCTACTTACAACCCAATACACAAATGCTTGTCAAGTCCTTGAGGAATTCCTACAACAATAACCATATATTGAACCATTAACATCTCAATAATCATAAACCCATATCAATTGATCCATAAAACCAACACCAACAACAAACCCATGATCTCTTCCCAACACCAAAACCAAGAAATAACCACACCAAAAGCTTACCTTAGCTTCCTTGAACCAACAATAACCTTGCTCTCAACACAAATCACCAACCACAAGCTTGAATCAAAGAAAAGAAAGGAGAGAAATAGGAACCCTAGCTCACCCCTTGAGAGAAGAATCGAGAATGAGGGAAGAAATGAGAGAAAATAGAGCAACACTTGTATAAGCACTTAAAACTCCAAAAACACGCTTTTTAAAAATCGCTGGCCGCCCGGGCGGACGTATATTTCCACCCGAGCGCGGAACCCACGGCCAAAATACAATATTTTCGAACAGGGGCCGCCCGGGCGCACATAAATTCCCGCCCGGGCGCGCACACTGCGCACTGCCACTTCAAAGATCGCTTCTGAAATGCCTCTTCCGTTCCGAATCTGGAAAAGTGGTAAACTACAAAGTTGTAGCTCTATGTCTTATAATGACACCCTCAAAATTTCAGATCATTCGGAGGTCTGAGTAAAAAGTTATGCCCATTCTCCCAACATGTGTCACTGGAGGAGCATCGAAACACACGACACACTTCGGGGCTCTTTTGGCTTACCTTCCACAATGATTTGAACAAAACTCAAAAGCACAAAGTTAGAGCCTTATGTCTTATCTAACCACTCCAATTGGCCTCACCTTAATTGGATAAATATACCATTTATCATGAATAATATCGCATCAACGCTACAATAAACTCACACAACAACTATAACAACCATACAAGAAACCATAAATTTCCATTCTTGACATTCTTTACCAATCATGATATAACATAAAGCCATAAACCATCACCATAAGATACCATAATCTATAATAAAGGAAATCAACGATCGGCTATTACACTCGTAAATCCATAATTCACTAGGAATAAGATATAATTGATGCAACACATAAGAATCAAACTTAGATGCCCTTTCCCCATATCCAATGCACCCTTCACTACACCTTTTAACATACCTCTTCATATGCAACCAACACATATAATCATGAATTATGTCAAAGATAAAGACACCACAATATGCATCATTAGCACTTAAATCATGCAATGAATTTAGAATAAACAATTTATCCTCCTTAAAATTTTATTCACTATGATCATAAAAATTCTTATGTGCAATGCATGTTTTACAATTCCACTCAATATAACTCCTCATATGCAACCATAGTAAAAATTCATGCATCATATCTATGGATCTAGTTACTTCATGACTACCAATCAAACAAATGTCATGTGCCTTAATATTAAGAAACAACTCATGCAATGGATGTAGGATGAAAAATTTATTTTCTTTAAATAAGTATTCATCAAAGAAATAATCATGTTCATCCTTGCACATCTCAAAACCATCAAACAAACATAAATCATGCACACTAAGTATATTATCCATGTAATCTTGACAACCATCACCAATCAAATATAAATCATGGAAATATAACATATCCAATGTACCATTCATGCAATCCTTTAACACAACACATGGATTTAAGTCTAATGCATACAAACCATTGTAGTAAACAAACCCCATCAACTTTGTAAATCGTGAGATATCAAAATTCAAAGTAGGTACATGCAATTCATCCATGGTTTCAAATTCATAACAATCAAAGAATAAGCATAAATTTACATCCGACCCCTTAACCACCAACTTTGCAACTCGCTCTACACATTCTTGAAAACAAAACGACACAAAAGTAAGGTAAGGAAACAAATCATACCTCCCAGTTGTTTCAGTGGTAACTACCCTTACCTCACGGTGATTTTTCTTGACATCATATGGGTCGTCCCAATGCATTCTCACATCATCAGCCTTTGCTCGCCTCCTCATCATCATACTACCAGAATCCTGCAAAGAAGAATTAACAATGCTCGGGATTGAACCGGCTATATCATCACAATGATAATAAACCTCTTTGTACAAAGGTACTTTAAGGGGTTTATTCAAAAATACATAAGTTTCAACCTCACTCTTTTTACTCTTTTGGGCCTTCAAATTATATTTCTTTTTGGCCTCTTTCCTCTCATTTTCATTTTCCTCATTTTTCTTTTGTATGGCTATCTCAATTTTTTTATCACTTTTGTTTTTAGCCATTTCATTTTTCTTTTCAAAGGCCATCTCACTTTTTAATTCACTCTTTCTTTCGGCCTCATCTCTTTTCTTCTTTTTCAATTGGTCCTCCAATACTTGCTTTGGGGACAAAGGAAGTAAAACAATGGGTTCTTTCTTGAGTACAAAAGAATATTTATTTCTAAACCCATCATGTGTCACTTGCCTATCATATTGCCATGGTCTCCCTAACAATATATGACAAGCATGCATTGGTACCACATCACACAACACTTCATCAACATACTTTCCAATAGAAAATGCAACCAAGACTTGTTTGTTCACTTTCGCTTCAGCACAGTCATTCAACCACTGTAGCTTATATGGTTGAGGATGTTTTAACATAGGTAAATTCAACTTCTCTACCATCTCACAACTAGCCACATTGGTACAACTTCCTCCATCTATAATAATGTTGCAAACTTTGCCATTGACAAAACACCTAGTATGGAACAAGTTTTCCCTTTGGTTAGTCTCTTCTTCCTTGACTTGGGTATTCATGATACGTCTAGTCACTAATGCTTCACCCACAACTGACTCATATCCCTCATCAGGATCCTCTAATGCAGGCATCTCATCTTCATCCTCTCCATCATCTCCCTCACTATGAGATTCATATTCACCATAATTATTCAACACCATCACCTTTTTATTGGGACATTGGCTAGCAATATGACCAATTCCTTGACACCTAAAACATTTAATATCTCTAGAACGATTAATAGGAGTTTCAGTTTTACCTTGCAATCCTTGCTTAGGCGCCTCCTGTTTAGTGTCAACTTTGGGTTTGACAACTATCTTGCTTTCTTCACGTTTAACAACATTGGAACGCCAAGGTGTTGATGTACTCCCAGATTGTGTAGTGCGGCCAACTCCTCTCCTCTTGAGTTGTTGCTCCACTTTTATTGCCATTTGCACCATCTCATCAATGTCCAAGTAGTGTTTAAGCTCCACTTGGTCTTGAATTTCCCTTTTCAAACCACATAGAAAACGAGCCATAGTAGCCTCACTATCCTTCTCAATGTTTGTTCTAATCATGACTACTTCCAACTCTTTATAGTAGTCCTCAACACTCTTCACACCCTGTCTCAAAGTTTGTAACTTCTTAAACATTTCTCGATAATAGTGATTTGGTACAAACCTCTTCCTCATTACGCTTTTCATCTCAGCCCAAGTTTCTATAGGTCGCTCATTACATCTTCTTTTAGTGGTCACTAATTGATCCCACCAAATAAGTGCATAATCCACAAATTCAACCACGGCCAACCTAACCTTCTTTTGTTCGGAATAATGATGACAGTTAAATATGAATTCAACTCGCTTTTCCCACTCTAAATAAGCCTCAGGATCCGACTTACCATGAAACGATGGAATTTTCATTTTAATGCTTCCTATGTTATCATCTTCTTTATTCCCATCATTGTACCTACCCCGTAAGGCTTCTCTTCTTCCCCTACCAAATCCTCCTCTACCTCGTCCACTTCTACCCCAGTTCTCGTTTTGACTTTCCTCTTCTATACTCAAATCATAATCATACTCTTCTTCTTCGATTGTACCCAATCCTTTAGACTTAGTTTTATTTTCACTAGTGCTAACCTCAAGCTTATCCAACCTCTCACATATAGTATTCAACATTCGACTAAACGCCTCCATAGATAACCCCTGATTTGAACTTTCTCCTACTTCCCTCTCCATTTTACTTTCAGATTTTGTACCTGCAAGAAAATGTTAGTAGAAATAAAATATGGTCCTCACCCAAATTCTCACAATCACTCCTGTAATGCCCGGAAAATTAATCCCAGTAATCGGTAATTATTGAATTATAATTTGATATGATTACGAAAGGATTAATCGGGACACGAAATACAAGTACGTGTGAAAAGTGTGTGTAAGTGTAAGGAGGCAGCACGCACATGCGCGGACCCATGCGCGCACATGCGCGCATCGAACAGTGGGCTTCGCGCATATGCGCGGGTGATTGCGCGCATATGCGCGAAGAGGCCAGTAGCATGATCGCCGAGACAGAATGTTGGGCGCACGTGCGCGAGAATAAGCGCGCATATGCGCGAGCTGCCGATGCGCAGACCAGTAGGTCTCGCGCATATGCGCCGGTAATGTCGCGCATATGCGCGAGACGTGCAGCACGCACACCGAGCCATGTGGCTATATGCATGTACGTGTATATATATATATATATATATACATTACAATTCAATTCCTCAGAAACGTAAAAAAATCAGAATTGAGAGGAACTTTTGGAATTTGATTTTAAATTCAATCGTGCGATCAATCCGTCCGTCTGATTTTGATTCCGACTTCGGTACCGAGTTCCTAGCAACGTAGGCTACAACTGGACGTAAGTTTTACTACGTTTTGACATGTCTTGAAATTATGATATTGTCAGAATTAAATAGGATTTGTATATGATGTTCTTGACATGTTAGACATCATAGAATCGAAGTCAGATTAAGAAACAGACTGATTATGGAATTGTTATGATTTTCTGATTATAATCAGTTGATATCGGACAGATTTAGATTATGGATTGATTATAGATTGTACTGGATATGAGTTATGGATTGTATCTGTTATCTGGTGTATTGGTATTGACGGGAATATTGGAATTGTACAGTTATACCGTCAATTTTGAATTAAATCCAGATTGATCAGATTGTTATGGAATTGACTGGTATATTAATATGAGATTATTGATATTGTCAGTACCAGACAGATTGTGAGTTCAGGACTTCGACTGAGCCAGAAACCGACGGAAGAAAGGTATAAGTCAATGTGGTATTGGGAGATGGACTTGAGTCGGGTTAGACTTGGGTTTTCCTAAATCACATACTTTACTTTATTGCATTGATATTTGCATTGATTGATTTATATACTTGTTCTCTGGATTTTAGACAGCAGGTATTCGAGGAGTCATCTTATGACAGAAGTGCCGTTAGTGGTGGGATCACCACGGGCACATTGCACGATGTCATAAGATGGTGTATTGGCGGATGTGCCAAAGTCTGTCACTGGATGTTTGGCTATCGATGTGGATAGGATGGTGGCTTTTTCTATTACTGTTAATCAGTATTGTATCGATGTGGATAGATTAGTAGCTCTTCTATTACTGTTAATCGATATCATATCGATGTGGATAGAATTAGAGTTGCTTCTATTACTGTTAATCGGTACTATATTGATGTGGATAGAATAATAGCTTCCTCTATTACTGGTAATCGATACCGTATCGATGTGAATAGAACTGGAGTCTTTTCTATTACTGTTGATCGATACCATATCGGCGTGGATAGAACTGGAGTCTTTTCTATCACTGTTAGTCGATATACACATGCCAACTTCTGGAAACCGGGATCCCTAGACTAGGATTGAGTCTAGTCTGAATTATGATTGATGTCGACAGTTTGATTTGATATTGTTTATGTTTCAGATTTTGATACATATTCATGTTACCTGATTTCATGCTTTATATTGTTTATATGATTGCATGTTTCATTGATTTATACTGGGGATTATATTCTCACCGGTATATCCGGCTGTTGTCTTGTCTGTATGTGTACTTGACAACAGGTGGGACAGGTCCAGGGTCGAGGAGATGAAGAGCTAGATCGTGATTAGAGTGGTGGCACCGGACTTGGACTAGATGTAGGGTTAAACACTTGACTTTAGTTTTAAACCCTAGTTTGAATAAATGTTAAAATACAGGATTTGTATTTTATATACTGATATGTATATATAAGTTGTATGTCACTACGTTCCGCATTTTAAAAAAAAAATTTTAGACCCTGTTTTATTATTGATTAATTAGTCCCAATGATGATTAAGAACTTGATTAGCGTCCGGGTCCCCACAACAGGTGGTATCAGAGCGATAGATTCCTTAGACTAAGATAGAAGCTAGTGAGCGGGGTAGATTGATTTTCTTTCCTGCTTTTGATTGCTAGCATGATTCCTGTTTTAATATATGCTACCTGAATTATCTGACATTGATATGGTATTGTATATTATTGGAATGGATCAGCTGTAAGATGATCCGAGGAGGATTGAAACTGGTAAGTGATATGTGGCAGTACTAACCTCTTCGATTATCAGATATGCCTCCGAGAAGGATACCAGAACAGGGAAGTACATCGAATCCTCCTATGGATGTGACCCCTACTCCAATGGAGCAATTGTTGAAAAGATTTCAGTCATTCCATCCACCGACTTTGAAAGGAACGGAGAATTCCGTGGAATGTGAAAGTTGGTTGGACGACATTGAACCACTGTTTAACTCTTTGGAGTATACTGAGGAAAAGAGGGTGAAACTGATCGGACACCAGATGCATGACGTTGCTAAACACTGGTGGAATACGACAAAATTGGCTTTGGAATTACGAGGTACGGCCATTACCTGGAATGTGTTTAAGACTGAATTTTACCTACAGTTCTTTCCAGTTTCATATAGGAAGGACAAGGGAGCCGAGTTCGCAAACTTGAGACAGGGCCAGTTAAACATTGAGGATTATGTGGCTAAGTTCTCTACTCTGCTTCGATTTGCCCCTCATGTGGCTGGGAGTGATGAGGCCGTTGCAGACCAGTTCATAAATGGTCTAAATCCTGAAATCTTTACCCTGGTGAATACCGGAAGGCCAAACAATTTCACTGATGCTTTGAATCGAGCTAAGGGAGCTGAAGCCGGATTGATAAGACAGAAAGAGGCTTCGTTTGTGCCTTCAGCACCGAGTCCACAGATGCCTCCACCATTTCCTCGATTTGAGAGCGGCGGTGGAAGTGGGAAGAAAGACTTCCTGAAGGTTAAGGGGAAGAAATTCAAGAAAGCTGGGAGTAGCTCCTCTAGTTCGAGTGGCTCTAGACAGACTAGTCAGGGCCAGAGTTACACAGGACCCTACTGTAGCACTTGTGGAGGGAAGCATTCCACCGAGCAGTGCAGAGGAGTGTTCGGAAACTGCCGCATCTGTAAACAGCATGGACACTTTGCTCGAGTGTGTCCACAGAGAGGTGCACAGGGATCACAGGCAGCTGAGTCATCTGGATCAGTTGCTCAGACAGGGAGACGACCCTCTGCCGTGCATTCCTTTCATCCAGCACCGTCTACTCTGTCACAGCAGAGGCCAGGAGGGGGCCAGACAGCGAGCCAGCCTCCTAGACAGCAGGCCCGATTGTTTGCTTTGACTGAGGAGCAAGCTCAGAATGCACCTGATGATGTCGTGGCAGGTAACTGTTTTATTTCTGGTTATCCTGCATATGTATTGATTGATACTGGTGCATCACATACTTTCATATCTGAGCGATTTGCTTTAATGCATTCATTGCCTGTTGAGTCCTTAGCTACTGTAGTATCTGTCACGTCTCCGTTAGGAACAGGTTTGATATCGGTGAAATCTGTGAAATCGTGTATACTGCAGTACGATGGGCATACGATTGAGTTAGACTGTATTGTGCTTGGGTTATCTGATTTTGATTGTATTGTCGGCATCGATTCAGACCTGAAATGGCTGAGGAGTGGAAATTTTACGGTAAAGGTTCTCGAGCTAGAATTCCTTTGATATCTGCAATAAATATGACACGATTATTGCAGAAAGGAGCGGATGGATTCCTGGTATATTCAGTTGATTTACTGAAGACGAGCTCATCATTGGCGGATTTGCCAGTGGTGTGTGAGTTTGCTGATGTCTTTCCAGATGAGATCCCTGGATTGCCTCCGATTCGAGAGATAGACTTCAGCGTTGAGTTAATGCCAGGAACAGTTCCGATTTCGAGAGCTCCATACCGGATGGCACCAATCGAGTTGAAAGAGTTGAAAGAACAGTTGGAGGATTTACTGGCCAAGGGATATATTAGACCGAGTGTATCTCCTTGGGGTGCTCCAGTACTGTTCGTGAGGAAGAAGGATGGGTCGATGAGACTTTGTATCGACTATCGGCAACTGAATAAGGCAACGGTAAAGAATAAATATCCCTTGCCTCGTATTGATGATTTATTTGATCAGTTGCAGGGTTCATCAGTGTATTCCAAGATCGATCTGAGATCTGGATACCATCAACTGAGAGTCAGGGATTCTGATATCTCAAAGACAGCATTTAGAACCAGGTATGGACACTATGAATTTATTGTCATGCCTTTTGGTTTGACGAATGCACCGGCGGTATTTATGGGATTGATGAACCGCGTCTTTCAGAAATATTTGGATGATTTTGTTATCATATTCATTGATGATATATTAATTTATTCAAAGAATATGATTGAACATGCTAATCATCTGAGGACTGTGTTGAGAATTCTGAGAGCTGAGAAGTTGTATGCGAAACTGTCAAAATGCGAATTTTGGTTGAAACAGGTAGTGTTTTTGGGTCACATTATATCGGGAGACGGTATATCAGTTGATCCCAGTAAGGTTGAAGCCGTGATTAGTTGGCCAAGACCTACATCTGTACCAGAAATACGCAGTTTTATGGGTTTGGCAGGGTATTACCGACGTTTTATCCAAGATTTTTCGAGTATTGCCAAGCCTATTACTCAGCTAACTCAGAAGAATGCTCCGTTTGTCTGGTCTGAAGACTGTGAGACCAGTTTTCTTGAATTAAAGAAGAGACTGACCAGTGCTCCTGTGTTGACAATTCCTTCAGGCACTGGTGGATTTGTTGTTTATTGTGATGCATCTCACCGAGGATTGGGTTGTGTTTTGATGCAGCGGGGGCATGTGATTGCTTATGCCTCGAGACAGCTGAAACCTCATGAAACTCGTTACCCAATTCATGATCTTGAATTGGCAGCCATAGTCTTTGCACTAAAGATATGGCGACATTATCTGTACGGTGAGAAATTCGAAATTTATTCTGATCACAAAAGCTTGAAATATCTCTTTTCACAATCAGAGTTGAATATGAGACAGCGAAGATGGCGGGATTTATTGAAAGATTTTGATTGTGAGATTAAATACTATCCAGGGAAGTCCAATGCAGCAGCAGATGCACTGAGTCGAAAGGTATGTGCACTATCCTTATCGACGATTGGTGTATCCAATTTGATAGAAGACTGCTGTTTGTCTGGATTAGTATTGGAAACAGATCAGAGACCAATGAGATTATATACTATTCAAGCGGAACCAGAGCTGATTTTGAAAATTAAAGAAGCTCAGAGAGTTGATCAGAATATACAGAATTCGATTGCTATGGTTAAAGCTGGACATCGATCGGAATACCAGGTTCGAAATGGTATTTTGTATGTGAATAATCGTTTAGTTGTGCCGAATGTTTCGGATTTAAGACAGCGAATATTGTCAGAAGCGCACAACGGTCGTTTTAGCATTCATCCTGGTGGCAGGAAAATGTACAATGATTTAAAGACACAGTATTGGTGGAAACAAATGAAGTCTGATGTGACCGAATTCGTAGCCAAGTGTCTGAATTGCCAACAGGTGAAGGCGGAAAGAAAGAAACCAGGAGGATTGTTACAAAGCTTGTCCATTCCTGAATGGAAATGGGATCACATTTCCATGGATTTTGTGACACAGTTACCGAGATCCTCCCGAGGTTGTGATGCGATTTTGGTCGTGATTGATCGACTGACCAAATCTGCTTGTTTTATTCCATACAAGATGACATACCGATATGACCAGATGGCTGATATTTATGTCCGGGAAGTGGTTAGACTGCACGGAGTGCCGAAGGCGATTGTTTCAGATCGTGACCCTCGGTTTACTTCGCACTTCTGGCAGAGCCTGCAGCAAGCTCTTGGTACGAAGTTACATCTTAGTACCGCATATCATCCACAGACTGATGGACAGTCAGAGCGTATGATTCAGACGTTGGAAGATATGCTGAGAGCTGTAGTGCTTGATTTTAGCACTGGATGGCAAGATGCATTGCCACTTTGTGAATTTTCGTACAACAACAGCTATCAAATGAGTATAGAGATGGCACCATTTGAAGCGTTGTACGGAAAGAAGTGCAGATCCCCTCTTTACTGGGATGATATCTCTGAAGTTCCTGAGATTGGACCTGATATGATCAGAGATATGACAGAGAAAGTAAAGCTGATTCAGAAGAAAATGAAGGCAGCCCAAGATAGACAAGCCAAATATGCCAACCTTCGTCGTAGACCGTTGGTATTTGAGGCAGGAGACCGAGTATTCCTGAAGATTTCTCCTTTCAGAGGTGTTGTCCGATTTGACAAGAAAGGGAAATTGTCTCCAAGATACGTTGGTCCGTATGAAATTCTTGAAAAGATAGGAGATCGTGCCTATCGACTTGCTTTGCCGCCTTCATTGTCAGTAATACATGATGTGTTTCATGTATCGATGCTGCGGAAATATCTCCCTGATGATTCTCACGTGATTCAGCCAGACGAGACTGAGCTGGATGAGACATTGAGCTATGTCGAGAAACCGATCCGGATTATCGATCGTAAAGAAAAACAGCTCAGAACAAAGACGATTCCTCTTGTGAAAATTCAATGGACTCGTCATGGTGTTGAAGAAGCTACGTGGGAGACTGAATCTGATATGAGACAGGAATTCCCAGCATTATTTTATTGACGTAAATACGTACTCGCCTGTAATTACAGTCCCTCTTAATGATATGATTTGATTATCGATGATTTCGAGGACGAAATCGTATCTTAGATGGGTTCTTTCTTGAGTACAAAAGAATATTTATTTCTAAACCCATCATGTGTCACTTGCCTATCATATTGCCATGGTCTCCCTAACAATATATGACAAGCATGCATTGGTACCACATCACACAACACTTCATCAACATACTTTCCAATAGAAAATGCAACCAAGACTTGTTTGTTCACTTTCGCTTCAGCACAGTCATTCAACCACTGTAGCTTATATGGTTGAGGATGTTTTAACATAGGTAAATTCAACTTCTCTACCATCTCACAACTAGCCACATTGGTACAACTTCCTCCATCTATAATAATGTTGCAAACTTTGCCATTGACAAAACACCTAGTATGGAACAAGTTTTTCCTTTGGTTAGTCTCTTCTTCCTTGACTTGGGTATTCATGATACGTCTAGTCACTAATGCTTCACCCACAACTGACTCATATCCCTCATCAGGATCCTCTAATGCAGGCATCTCATCTTCATCCTCTCCATCATCTCCCTCACTATGAGATTCATATTCACCATAATTATTCAACACCATCACCTTTTTATTGGGACATTGGCTAGCAATATGACCAATTCCTTGACACCTAAAACATTTAATATCTCTAGAACGATTAATAGGAGTTTCAGTTTTACCTTGCAATCCTTGCTTAGGCGCCTCCTGTTTAGTGTCAACTTTGGGTTTGACAACTACCTTGCTTTCTTCACGTTTAACAACATTGGAACGCCAAGGTGTTGATGTACTCCCAGATTGTGTAGTGCGGCCAACTCCTCTCCTCTTGAGTTGTTGCTCCACTTTTATTGCCATTTGCACCATCTCATCAATGTCCAAGTAGTGTTTAAGCTCCACTTGGTCTTGAATTTCCCTGTTCAAACCACATAGAAAACGAGCCATAGTAGCCTCACTATCCTCCTCAATGTTTGTTCTAATCATGACTACTTCCAACTCTTTATAGTAGTCCTCAACACTCTTCACACCCTGTCTCAAAGTTTGTAACTTCTTAAACATTTCTCGATAATAGTGATTTGGTACAAACCTCTTCCTCATTACGCTTTTCATCTCAGCCCAAGTTTCTATAGGTCGCTCATTACATCTTCTTTTAGTGGTCACTAATTGATCCCACCAAATAAGTGCATAATCCACAAATTCAACCACGGCCAACCTAACCTTCTTTTGTTCGGAATAATGATGACAGTTAAATATGAATTCAACTCGCTTTTCCCACTCTAAATAAGCCTCAGGATCCGACTTACCATGAAACGATGGAATTTTCATTTTAATGCTTCCTATGTTATCATCTTCTTTATTCCCATCATTGTACCTACCCCGTAAGGCTTCTCTTCTTCCCCTACCAAATCCTCCTCTACCTCGTCCACTTCTACCCCAGTTCTCGTTTTGACTTTCCTCTTCTATACTCAAATCATAATCATACTCTTCTTCTTCGATTGTACCCAATCCTTTAGACTTAGTTTTATTTTCACTAGTGCTAACCTCAAGCTTATCCAACCTCTCACATATAGTATTCAACATTCGACTAAACGCCTCCATAGATAACCCCTGATTTGAACTTTCTCCTACTTCCCTCTCCATTTTACTTTCAGATTTTGTACCTGCAAGAAAATGTTAGTAGAAATAAAATATGGTCCTCACCCAAATTCTCACAATCACTCCTGTAATGCCCGGAAAATTAATCCCAGTAATCGGTAATTATTGAATTATAATTTGATATGATTACGAAAGGATTAATCGGGACACGAAATACAAGTACGTGTGAAAAGTGTGTGTAAGTGTAAGGAGGCAGCACGCACATGCGCGGACCCATGCGCGCACATGCGCGCATCGAACAGTGGGCTTCGCGCATATGCGCGGGTGATTGCGCGCATATGCGCGAAGAGGCCAGTAGCATGATCGCCGAGACAGAATGTTGGGCGCACGTGCGCGAGAATAAGCGCGCATATGCGCGAGCTGCCGATGCGCAGACCAGTAGGTCTCGCGCATATGCGCCGGTAATGTCGCGCATATGCGCGAGACGTGCAGCACGCACACCGAGCCATGTGGCTATATGCATGTACGTGTATATATATATATATATACATTACAATTCAATTCCTCAGAAACGTAAAAAAATCAGAATTGAGAGGAACTTTTGGAATTTGATTTTAAATTCAATCGTGCGATCAATCCGTCCGTCTGATTTTGATTCCGACTTCGGTACCGAGTTCCTAGCAACGTAGGCTACAACTGGACGTAAGTTTTACTACGTTTTGACATGTCTTGAAATTATGATATTGTCAGAATTAAATAGGATTTGTATATGATGTTCTTGACATGTTAGACATCATAGAATCGAAGTCAGATTAAGAAACAGACTGATTATGGAATTGTTATGATTTTCTGATTATAATCAGTTGATATCGGACAGATTTAGATTATGGATTGATTATAGATTGTACTGGATATGAGTTATGGATTGTATCGGTTATCTGGTGTATAGGTATTGACGGGAATATTGGAATTGTACAGTTATACCGTCAATTTTGAATTAAATCCAGATTGATCAGATTGTTATGGAATTGACTGGTATATTAATATGAGATTATTGATATTGTCAGTACCAGACAGATTGTGAGTTCAGGACTTGAGCCAGAAACCGACGGAAGAAAGGTATAAGTCAATGTGGTATTGGGAGATGGACTTGAGTCGGGTTAGACTTGGGTTTCCCTAAATCACATACTTTACTTTATTGCATTGATATTTGCATTGATTGATTTATATACTTGTTCTCTGGATTTTAGACAGCAGGTATTCGAGGAGTCATCTTATGACAGAAGTGCCGTTAGTGGTGGGATCACCACGGGCACATTGCACGATGTCATAAGATGGTGTATTGGCGGATGTGCCAAAGTCTGTCACTGGATGTTTGGCTATCGATGTGGATAGGATGGTGGCTTTTTCTATTACTGTTAATCAGTATTGTATCGATGTGGATAGATTAGTAGCTCTTCTATTACTGTTAATCGATGTCATATCGATGTGGATAGAATTAGAGTTGCTTCTATTACTGTTAATCGGTACTATATTGATGTGGACAGAATAATAGCTTCCTCTATTACTGGTAATCGATACCGTATCGATGTGAATAGAACTGGAGTCTTTTATATTAATGTTGATCGATACCATATCGGCGTGGATAGAACTGGAGTCTTTTCTATCACTGTTAGTCGATATACACATGCCAACTTCTGGAAACCGGGATCCCTAGACTAGGATTGAGTCTAGTCTGAATTATGATTGATGTCGACAGTTTGATTTGATATTGTTTATGTTTCAGATTTTGATACATATTCATGTTACCTGATTTCATGCTTTATATTGTTTATATGATTGCATGTTTCATTGATTTATATTGGGGATTATATTCTCACCGGTATATCCGGCTGTTGTCTTGTCTGTATGTGTACTTGACAACAGGTGGGACAGGTCCAGGGTCGAGGAGATGAAGAGCTAGATCGTGATTAGAGTGGTGGCACCGGACTTGGACTAGATGTAGGGTTAAACACTTGACTTTAGTTTTAAACCCTAGTTTGAATAAATGTTAAAATACAGGATTTGTATTTTATATACTGATATGTATATATAAGTTGTATGTCACTACGTTCCGCATTTTAAAAAAAAAATTTTAGACCCTGTTTTATTATTGATTAATTAGTCCCAATGATGATTAAGAACTTGATTAGCGTCCGGGTCCCCACAACTCCAAAGAAATAACACTCGCACTCAAATGATTTTTTCACTCGAATATGATAGTTCTCTCAAAGGTGTGCTCAATATTTATATTTTTATATCAAACTTACAAGATTCACTTCGTGAACACTTGCAACTGTCTCACTTGGATTGCACATAAACAAGAACAATGATACACAAATTTTCGAAAAAGTCTAGATTCAAGAATAATGAAGGATGATAGAAAAATAACACAGATCTTAAGGCGGAACAAAGGATAACACAAATCTGGACACAGAAATGAAAGGATAACACAGATTTGATACAGAACGAATTTTTGTTTTTGTTTTTCTAACAGAAACGAAAGGATAACGCAGATCTGACACGGAACGAAGAAATAACACAGATCTGGAATTTAATAACAAGATAACTTACTTAAATCAATGAGCCAAAGCTCTGATACCAAATGATGCGAACCCTCGTACGATGAGTAGCAAACACGATTATCAAAATCGCACCCTCAACTCAATAACAAACAAGGATCGATTGTGTTGTCTCGATCTTTTGAAACAAGTAACGATGTGTGATATTCACCTCTAAGAAATTAATTCTTAGCAACAAACATCAACGAGGATAACAATTGAATCAAGAACGAACCTTCAAAGAACGATGCCTATGACAATCCGTGCGAGAAACAATCGACAAACGCCACAAAGATAAAATCTTTGATAAGTTTGATTTATGTTGTGAAGAACAAATCCATGCCTTCAAAGTTGAGAGAAAACTCAATAATTATCATTCATCTGAATTGGTCTCGTTCTTGGTCATCACAAGGTTTAAATAATTGATACAACCCATAAAAAGTAGTGTAAAAGCATTAAAATAAAGTAACTAGCAAATTTGACACGGAAGCGCGCGCGGTAGCGCGAGATCTCGCGCTGGGGCGCGCAACATACTGCCTTGGTTTTCTCTCGGACGCGCGGTAGCGCCAAGTCCAGTGCTAGGACGCGGCAGCTACTGCATTGATTCAGTCCGGGGCGCGCGGTAGCACCAGGTTCCGCAAGGGGGCGCGCGCGTTTCTGCACCCGGACAGCACGGGGCGCGCGGTAGCGCCAATTATGGCGCGGGCGCGCGCCAGGGCGCGCCGCTTCTGGTGCTGGCGCGCGCGCTGTTCTGCTTTGCGCTAGCGCGCGCTGCTCTGCTCTGCTTCTGGCGTGCGCACAATTCTACTCCTCTGCTCATCTGCGCTAGCGCATGCTGCTGCTTCTGCTCATCTGCGCTAGCGCGTGCTGCTGCACTGCGTGCTAAGGCGCAAGGTTCCAATTCATCCTCTACTTGATTGTGATGCAACCCGAACCCCTCGAGCCTTGTTTCCAAGCTTTCATTGGTTGAATGAAGGTCAAAATTCAACATCTTCAATCGTCCTTTCAGGATTGGTTCTTGGAACGCATAGTGGCTTGCTAGATTCATATCACTACTACTTGCCATCCTCAAACGGATGGACAAACTGAAGTTGTCAATAGAACTCTAGGAACACTTTTGCGTACTATTATTAAAAAGAACTTGGACTGACAGTTTTATGGACTTTATTTTGAGGTTGCCTAGGACTAAGAAGGGGAGGGATTCTATTTATGGATTACTTTATGGCTTAAACTTTGCACAATAAAGTTGTAATCTACTACTTGTCATCCACCAACGAATTGACAAACTGAAGTTGTAAATAGAACTTTGGGAACACTTTTGCGTGCTATTCTTAAAAGAACTTGGATTGACATTTCTATGGACTTTATTTTGGGGTTGCCTAGGACTAAGAAGGGGAGGGATTCTATTTATGGATTACTTTATGCGCTAAACTTTGCACAATAAAGTTGTAATCTACTACTTGTCATCCTCAAACGGATGGACAAACTGAAGTTGTAAATAGAACTTTGAGAACACGTTTGCGTGCTATTCTTAATAGAACTTGGATTGACATTTCTATGGACTTTATTTTGGGGTTGCATAGGACTAAGAAGGGGAGGGATTCTATTTATGGATTATTTTATGGGCTAAACTTTGCATAGTAAATATGTAATCTACTACTTGTCATCCTCAAACGGATGGACAAACTGAAGTTGTAAATAGAACTTTGAGAACACGTTTGCGTGCTATTCTTAAAAGAACTTGGATTGACATTTATATAGACTTTATTTTGGGGTTGCCTAGGACTAAGAAGGGGAGGGATTCTATTTATGGATTACTTTATGGGCTAAACTTTGCACAATAAAGTTGTAATCTACTACTTGTCATCCTCAAACGGATGGACAAACTGAAGTTGTAAATAAAACTTTGAGAACCCTTTTGCGTGCTATTCTTAAAAGAACTTGGATTGACATTTCTATGGACTTTGTTTTGGGGTTGCCTAGGACTAAGAAGGGGAGGGATTCTATTTATGGATTACTTTATGGGCTAAACTTTGCACAATAAAGTTGTAATATACTACTTTTCATCCTCAAACGGATGGACAAACTGAAGTTGTAAATAGAACTTTGGGAACAATTTTGCGTGCTATTCTTAAAAGAAATTGGATTGACATTTCTATGGACTTTATTTTGGGGTTGCCTAGGACTATGAAGGGGAGGGATTCTATTTATGGATTACTTTATGGGCTAAACTTTGCACAATAAAGTTGTAATCTACTACTTGTCATCCTCAAACGGATGGACAAACTGAAGTTGTAAATAGAACAATTTTGCGTGCTATTCTTAAAAGAACTTGGATTGACATTTCTATGGACTTTATTTTGGGGTTGCCTAGGACTAAGAAGGGGAGGGATTCTATTTATGGATTACTTTATGGGCAAAACTTTGCACAATAAAGTTGTAATCTACTACTTGTCATTCTCAAACGGATGGACAAACTGAATTTGTAAATAGAACTTTGGGAACACTTTTGCGTGCTATTCTTAAAAGAACATGGATTGACATTTCTATGGACTTTATTTTGGGGTTGCCTAGGACTAAGAAGGGGAGGGATTCTATTTATGGGTTACTTTATGGGCTAAACTTTGCACAATAAAGTTGTAATCTACTACTTGTCATCCTCAAACGGATTGACAAACTAAAGTTGTAAATAGAACTTTGAGAACACGTTTGCGTGCTATTCTTAAAAGAACTTGGATTGACATTTCTATGGACTTTATTTTGGGGTTGCCTTGGACTAAGAAAGGGAGGGATTCTATTTATGGATTACTTTATGGGCTAAACTTTGCACAATAAAGTTGTAATCTACTACTTGTCATCCTCAAACGGATGGACAAACTGAAGTTGTAAAAAGAACTTTGAGAACACGTTTGCGTGCTATTCTTAAAAGAACTTGGATTGACATTTCTATGGACTTTATTTTGGGGTTGCCTAGGACTAAGAAGGGGAGGGATTCTATTTATGGATTACTTTATGGGCTAAACTTTGCACAATAAAGTTGTAATCTACTACTTGTCATCCTCAAACGGATGGACAAACTGAAGTTGTAAATAGAACTTTGGGAACAATTTTGCGTGCTATTCTTAAAAGAAATTGGATTGACATTTCTATGGACTTTATTTTGGGGTTACGAAGGACTAAGAAGGGGAGGGATTCTATTTATGGATTACTTTATGGGCAAAACTTTGCACAATAAAGTTGTAATCTACTACTTGTCATCCTCAAACGGATGGACAAACTGAAGTTGTAAATAGAACTTTGGGAACACTTTTGCGTGCTATTCTTAAAAGAACTTGGATTGACATTTCTATAGACTTTATTTTGGGGTTGCCTAGGACTAAGAAGGGGAGGGAATCTATATTTGGATTACTTTATGGGCTAAACTTTGCACAATAAAGTTGTAATCTACTACTTGTCATCCTCAAACGGAAGGACAAACTGAAGTTGTAAATAGAACTTTGGGAACACTTTTGCGTGCTATTCTTAAAAAGAACTTGGATTGACAATTCTATGGACTTTATATTGGGGTTGCCTAGGACTAAGAAGGGGAGGGATTCTATTTATGTATTACTTTATGCGCTAGACTTTGCACAATAAAGTTGTAATCTACTACTTGTCATCCTCAAACGGATGGACAAACTGAAGTTGTCAATAGAACTTTGGGAACACTTTTGCGTGCTATTCTTAAAAAGAACTTGGATTGACATTTCTATGGACTTTATTTTGGGGTTGCCTAGGACTAAAAAGGGGAGGGATTCTATTTATGGATTACTTTATGCGCTAAACTTTGCACAATAAAGTTGTAATCTACTACTTGTCATCCTCAAACGGATGGACAAACTGAAGTTGTAAATAGAACTTTGGGAACACTTTTGCGTGCTATTCTTAAAAGAACTTGGATTGACATTTCTATGGACTTTATTTTGGGGTTGCCTAGGACTAAGAAGGGGAGAGATTCTATTTATGGATTACTTTATGCGCTAAACTTTGCGCAATAAAGTTGTAATCTACTACTTGTCATCCTCAAACGGATGGACAAACTGAAGTTGTAAATAGAACTTTGGGAACACTTTTGCGTGCTATTCTAAAAAGAACTTTGAATGACATTTCTATGGACTTTATTTTGGGGTTGCCCAGGACTAAGAAGGGGAGGGATTCCATTTATGGATTGCTTTATGGGCTAAACTTTGCACAATAAAGTTGTAATCTACTACTTGTCATCCTCAAACGGATGGACAAACTGTAGTTGTAAATAGAACTTTGGGAACACTTCTGCGTGCTATTCTTAAAAGAACTTGGAGTGACATTTCTATGGATTTTATTTTGGGGTTGCCTAGGACTAAGAAGGGGAGGGATTCTATTTATGGATTACTTTATGGGCTAAACTTTGCACAATAAAGTTGTAATCTATTACTTGTCATCCTCAAACGGATGGACAAACTGAAGTTGTAAATAGAACTTTGAGAACACGTTTGCGTGCTATTTTTAAAAGAACTTGGATTGGCATTTCTATGGACTTTATTTTGGGGTTGCCTAGAACTAAGAAGGGGAGGGATTCTATTTATGGATTATTTTATGAGCTAAACTTTGCACAGTAAAGTTGTAACCTACTACTTGTCATCCTCAAACGGATGGACAAACTGAAGTTGTAAATAGAACTTTGAGAACACGTTTGCGTGCTATTCTTAAAAGAACTTGGATTGACATTTCTATGGACTTTATTTTGGGGTTGCCTAGGACTAAGAAGGGGAGGGATTCTATTTATGGATTACTTTATGGGCTAAACTTTGCACAATAAAGTTGTAATCTACTACTTGTCATCCTCAAACGGATGGACAAACTGAAGTTGTCAATAGAACTTTGGGAACACTTTTGCGTGCTATTCTTAAAAAGAACTTGAATTGACATTTCTATAGACTTTATTTTGGGGTTGCCTTGGACTAAGAAGGGGAGGGATTCTATTCATGGATTAATTTATGGGCTAAACTTTGCACAATAAAGTTGTAATCTACTACTTGTCATCCTCAAACGGATGGACAAACTGAAGTTGTAAATAGAACTTTGAGAACACGTTTGCGTGCTATTCTTAAAAGAACTTGGATTGACATTTCTATGGACTTTATTTTGGGGTTGTCAAGGACTAAGAAGGGGAGGGATTCTATTTATGGATTACTTTATGGGCTAAACTTTGCACAATAAAGTTGTAATCTACTACTTGTCATCCTCAAACGGATGGACAAACTGAAGTTGTAAATAGAACTTTGAGAACACGTTTGCGTGCTATTCTTAAAAGAACTTGGATTGACATTTCTATGGACTTTATTTTGGGGTTTCCTAGGACTATGAAGGGGAGGGATTCTATTTATGGATTACTTTATGGGCTAAACTTTGCACAATTAAGTTGTAATCTACTACTTGTCATCCTCAAACGGATGGACAAACTGAAGTTGTAAATAGAACACTTTTGCGTGCTATTTTTAAAAGAACTTGGATTGACATTTCTATGGACTTTATTTTGGGGTTGCCTAGGACTAAGAAGGGGAGGGATTCTATTTATGGACTATTTTATGGGCTAAACTATGCACAATAAAGTTGTAATCTACTACTTGTCATCCTCAAACAGATGGACAAACTAAAGTTGTCACTAGAACTTTGGGAACACTTTTGCGTGCTATTCTTAAAAGAACTTGGATTGACATTTCTATGGACTTTATTTTGGGGTTGTCAAGGACTAAGAAGGGGAGGGATTCTATTTATGGATTACTTTATGGGCTAAACTTTGCACAATAAAGTTGTAATCTACTACTTCTCATCCTCAAACGGATGGACAAACTGAAGTTGTAAATAGAACTTTGAGAACACGTTTGCGTGCTATTCTTAAAAGAACTTGGATTGACATTTCTATAAACTTTATTTTGGGGTTGCCTAGGACTAAGAAGGGGAGGGATTATATTTATGGATTACTTTATGGGATAAACTTTGCACAATAAAGTTGTAATCTACTACTTGTCATCCTCAAACGGATGGACAAACTGAAGTTGTAAATAGAACTTTGGAAACACTTTTGCGTGCTATTCTTAAAAGAACTTGGATTGACATTTCTATGGACTTTATTCTGGGGTTGCCAAGGACTAAGAAGGGGAGGGATTCTATTTATGGATTATTTTATGGGCTAAACTTTGCACAATAAAGTTGTAATCTACTACTTCTCATCCTCAAACGGATGGACAAACTGAAGTTGTAAATAGAACTTTGAGAACACGTTTGCGTGCTATTCTTAAAAGAACTTGGATCGACATTTCTATAGACTTTATTTTGGGGTTGCCTAGGACTTAGAAGGGGAGGGATTCTATTTATGGATTACTTTATGGGCTAAACTTTGCACAATAAAGTTGTAATCTACTACTTGTCATCCTCAAACGGATGGACAAACTGAAGTTGTAAATAGAACTTTGAGAACCCTTTTGCGTGCTATTCTTAAAAGAACTTGGATTGACATTTCTATGGACTTTATTTTGGGGTTGCCTAGGACTAAGAAGGGGAGGGATTCTATTTATGGATTACTTTATGGGCTAAACTTTGCACAATAAAGTTGTAATATACTACTTTTCATTCTCAAACGGATGGACAAACTGAAGTTGTAAATAGAACTTTGAGAACACGTTTGCGTGCTATTCTTAAAAGAACTTGGATTGACATTTCTATGGACTTTATTTTGGGGTTGCCTAGGACTAAGAAGGGGAGAGATTCTATTTATGGATTACTTTATGGGCTAAACTTTGCACAATAAAGTTGTAATCTACTACTTGTCATCCTCAAACGGATGGACAAACTGAAGTTGTAAATAGAACTTTGAGAACACTTTTGCGTGCTATTCTTAAAAGAACTTGGATTGACATTTCTATGGACTTTATTTTGGGGTTGCCTAGGACTAAGAAGGGGAGGGATTCTATTTATGGATTACTTTATGGGCTAAACTTTGCCACAATAAAGTTGTAATATACTACTTTTCATTCTCAAACGGATGGACAAACTGAAGTTGTAAATAGAACTTTAGGAACACGTTTGCGTGCTATTCTTAAAAGAACTTGGATTGACATTTCTATGGACTTTATTTTGGGGTTGCCTAGGACTAAGAAGGGGAGAGATTCTATTTATGGATTACTTTATGGGCTAAACTTTGCACAATAAAGTTGTAATCTACTACTTGTCATCCTCAAACGGATGGGACAAACTGAAGTTGTAAATAGAACTTTGAGAACACTTTTGCGTGCTATTCTTAAAAGAACTTGGATTGACATTTCTATGGACTTTATTTTGGGGTTGCCTAGGACTAAGAAGGGGAGGGATTCTATTTTTGGATTTCTTTATGGGCTAAACTTTGCACAATAAAGTTGTAATCTACTACTTGTCATCCTCAAACGGATGGACAAACTGAAGTTGTAAATAGAACTTTGAGAACACGTTTGCGTGCTATTCTTAAAAGAACTTGGATTGACATTTCTATGGACTTTATTTTGGGGTTGCCTAGGACTATGAAGGGGAGGGATTCTATTTATGGATTACTTTATGGGCTAAACTTTGCACAATAAAGTTGTAATCTACTACTTGTCATCCTCAAACGGATGGACAAACTGAAGTTGTAAATAGAACTTTGGAACACTTTTGCGTGCTATTCTTAAAAGAACTTGGATTGACATTTCTATGGACTTTATTTTGGGGTTGCCTAGGACTAAGAAGGGGAGGGATTCTATTTATGGATTACTTTATGGGCTAAACTTTGCACAATAAAGTTGTAATCTACTACTTGTCATCCTCAAACGGATGGACAAACTGAAGTTGTAAATAGAACTTTGGGAACACTTTTGCGTGCTATTCTTAAAAGAACTTGGATTGACATTTCTATGGACTTTATTTTGGGGTTGCCTAGGACTAAGAAGGGGAGGGATTCTATTTATGGATTACTTTATGGGCTAAACTTTGCACAATAAAGTTGTAATCTACTACTTGTCATCCTCAAACGGATGGACAAACTGAAGTTGTAAATAGAACTTTGAGAACACGTTTGCGTGCTATTCTTAAAAGAACTTGGATTGACATTTCTATGGACTTTATTTTGGGGTTGCCTAGGACTAAGAAGGGGAGGGATTCTATTTATGGATTACTTTATGGGCTAAACTTTGCACAATAAAGTTGTAATCTACTACTTGTCATCCTCAAACGGATGGACAAACTGAAGTTGTAAATAGAACTTTGAGAACACGTTTGCGTGCTATTCTTAAAAGAACTTGGATTGACATTTCTATGGACTTTATTTTGGGGTTGCCTAGGACTAAGAAGGGGAGGGATTCTATTTATGGATTACTTTATGGGCTAAACTTTGCACAATAAAGTTGTAATCTACTACTTGTCATCCTCAAACGGATGGACAAACTGAAGTTGTAAATAGAACTTTGGGAACACTTTTGCGTGCTATTCTTAAAAGAACTTGGATTGACATTTCTATGGACTTTATTTTGGGGTTGCCTAGGACTAAGAAGGGGAGGGATTCTATTTATGGATTACTTTATGGGCTAAACTTTGCACAATAAAGTTGTAATCTACTACTTGTCATCCTCAAACGGATGGACAAACTGAAGTTGTAAATAGAACTTTGGGAACACTTTTGCGTGCTATTCTTAAAAGAACTTGGATTGACATTTCTATGGACTTTATTTTGGGGTTGCCTAGGACTAAGAAGGGGAGGGATTCTATTTATGGATTACTTTATGGGCTAAACTTTGCACAATAAAGTTGTAATCTACTACTTGTCATCCTCAAACGGATGGACAAACTGAAGTTGTAAATAGAACTTTGGGAACACTTTTGCGTGCTATTCTTAAAAGAACTTGGATTGACATTTCTATGGACTTTATTTTGGGGTTGCCTAGGACTAAGAAGGGGAGGGATTCTATTTATGGATTACTTTATGCGCTAAACTTTGCACAATAAAGTTGTAATCTACTACTTGTCATCCTCAAACGGATGGACAAACTGAAGTTGTCAATAGAACTTTGGGAACACTTTTGCGTGCTATTCTTAAAAGAACTTGGATTGACATTTCTATGGACTTTATTTTGGGGTTGCCTAGGACTAAGAAGGGGAGGGATTCTATTTATGGATTACTTTATGGGCTAAACTTTGCACAATAAAGTTGTAATCTACTACTTGTCATCCTCAAACGGATGGACAAACTGAAGTTGTAAATAGAACTTTGGGAACACTTTTGCGTGCTATTCTTAAAAGAACTTGGATTGACATTTCTATGGACTTTATTTTGGGGTTGCCTAGGACTAAGAAGGGGAGGGATTCTATTTATGGATTACTTTATGGGCTAAACTTTGCACAATAAAGTTGTAATCTACTACTTGTCATCCTCAAACGGATGGACAAACTGAAGTTGTAAATAGAACTTTGGGAACACTTTTGCGTGCTATTCTTAAAAGAACTTGGATTGACATTTCTATGGACTTTATTTTGGGGTTGCCTAGGACTAAGAAGGGGAGGGATTCTATTTATGGATTACTTTATGGGCTAAACTTTGCACAATAAAGTTGTAATCTACTACTTGTCATCCTCAAACGGATGGACAAACTGAAGTTGTAAATAGAACTTTGAGAACACGTTTGCGTGCTATTCTTAAAAGAACTTGGATTGACATTTCTATGGACTTTATTTTGGGGTTGCCTAGGACTAAGAAGGGGAGGGATTCTATTTATGGATTACTTTATGGGCTAAACTTTGCACAATAAAGTTGTAATCTACTACTTGTCATCCTCAAACGGATGGACAAACTGAAGTTGTAAATAGAACTTTGAGAACACGTTTGCGTGCTATTCTTAAAAGAACTTGGATTGACATTTCTATGGACTTTATTTTGGGGTTGCCTAGGACTAAGAAGGGGAGGGATTCTATTTATGGATTACTTTATGGGCTAAACTTTGCACAATAAAGTTGTAATCTACTACTTGTCATCCTCAAACGGATGGACAAACTGAAGTTGTAAATAGAACTTTGGGAACACTTTTGCGTGCTATTCTTAAAAGAACTTGGATTGACATTTCTATGGACTTTATTTTGGGGTTGCCTAGGACTAAGAAGGGGAGGGATTCTATTTATGGATTACTTTATGGGCTAAACTTTGCACAATAAAGTTGTAATCTACTACTTGTCATCCTCAAACGGATGGACAAACTGAAGTTGTAAATAGAACTTTGAGAACACGTTTGCGTGCTATTCTTAAAAGAACTTGGATTGACATTTCTATGGACTTTATTTTGGGGTTGCCTAGGACTAAGAAGGGGAGGGATTCTATTTATGGATTACTTTATGGGCTAAACTTTGCACAATAAAGTTGTAATCTACTACTTGTCATCCTCAAACGGATGGACAAACTGAAGTTGTAAATAGAACTTTGAGAACACGTTTGCGTGCTATTCTTAAAAGAACTTGGATTGACATTTCTATGGACTTTATTTTGGGGTTGCCTAGGACTAAGAAGGGGAGGGATTCTATTTATGGATTACTTTATGGGCTAAACTTTGCACAATAAAGTTGTAATCTACTACTTGTCATCCTCAAACGGATGGACAAACTGAAGTTGTAAATAGAACTTTGGAACACTTTTGCGTGCTATTCTTAAAAGAACTTGGATTGACATTTCTATGGACTTTATTTTGGGGTTGCCTAGGACTAAGAAGGGGAGGGATTCTATTTATGGATTACTTTATGGGCTAAACTTTGCACAATAAAGTTGTAATCTACTACTTGTCATCCTCAAACGGATGGACAAACTGAAGTTGTAAATAGAACTTTGGAACACTTTTGCGTGCTATTCTTAAAAGAACTTGGATTGACATTTCTATGGACTTTATTTTGGGGTTGCCTAGGACTAAGAAGGGGAGGGATTCTATTTATGGATTACTTTATGGGCTAAACTTTGCACAATAAAGTTGTAATCTACTACTTGTCATCCTCAAACGGATGGACAAACTGAAGTTGTAAATAGAACTTTGAGAACACGTTTGCGTGCTATTCTTAAAAGAACTTGGATTGACATTTCTATGGACTTTATTTTGGGGTTGCCTAGGACTAAGAAGGGGAGGGATTCTATTTATGGATTACTTTATGGGCTAAACTTTGCACAATAAAGTTGTAATCTACTACTTGTCATCCTCAAACGGATGGACAAACTGAAGTTGTAAATAGAACTTTGAGAACACTTTTGCGTGCTATTCTTAAAAGAACTTGGATTGACATTTCTATGGACTTTATTTTGGGGTTGCCTAGGACTAAGAAGGGGAGGGATTCTATTTATGGATTACTTTATGGGCTAAACTTTGCACAATAAAGTTGTAATCTACTACTTGTCATCCTCAAACGGATGGACAAACTGAAGTTGTAAATAGAACTTTGAGAACACTTTTGCGTGCTATTCTTAAAAGAACTTGGATTGACATTTCTATGGACTTTATTTTGGGGTTGCCTAGGACTAAGAAGGGGAGGGATTCTATTTATGGATTACTTTATGGGCTAAACTTTGCACAATAAAGTTGTAATCTACTACTTGTCATCCTCAAACGGATGGACAAACTGAAGTTGTAAATAGAACTTTGAGAACACTTTTGCGTGCTATTCTTAAAAGAACTTGGATTGACATTTCTATGGACTTTATTTTGGGGTTGCCTAGGACTAAGAAGGGGAGGGATTCTATTTATGGATTACTTTATGGGCTAAACTTTGCACAATAAAGTTGTAATCTACTACTTGTCATCCTCAAACGGATGGACAAACTGAAGTTGTAAATAGAACTTTGAGAACACGTTTGCGTGCTATTCTTAAAAGAACTTGGATTGACATTTCTATGGACTTTATTTTGGGGTTGCCTAGGACTAAGAAGGGGAGGGATTCTATTTATGGATTACTTTATGGGCTAAACTTTGCACAATAAAGTTGTAATCTACTACTTGTCATCCTCAAACGGATGGACAAACTGAAGTTGTAAATAGAACTTTGAGAACACGTTTGCGTGCTATTCTTAAAAGAACTTGGATTGACATTTCTATGGACTTTATTTTGGGGTTGCCTAGGACTAAGAAGGGGAGGGATTCTATTTATGGATTACTTTATGGGCTAAACTTTGCACAATAAAGTTGTAATCTACTACTTGTCATCCTCAAACGGATGGACAAACTGAAGTTGTAAATAGAACTTTGAGAACACGTTTGCGTGCTATTCTTAAAAGAACTTGGATTGACATTTCTATGGACTTTATTTTGGGGTTGCCTAGGACTAAGAAGGGGAGGGATTCTATTTATGGATTACTTTATGGGCTAAACTTTGCACAATAAAGTTGTAATCTACTACTTGTCATCCTCAAACGGATGGACAAACTGAAGTTGTAAATAGAACTTTGAGAACACTTTTGCGTGCTATTCTTAAAAGAACTTGGATTGACATTTCTATGGACTTTATTTTGGGGTTGCCTAGGACTAAGAAGGGGAGGGATTCTATTTATGGATTACTTTATGGGCTAAACTTTGCACAATAAAGTTGTAATCTACTACTTGTCATCCTCAAACGGATGGACAAACTGAAGTTGTAAATAGAACTTTGAGAACACTTTTGCGTGCTATTCTTAAAAGAACTTGGATTGACATTTCTATGGACTTTATTTTGGGGTTGCCTAGGACTAAGAAGGGGAGGGATTCTATTTATGGATTACTTTATGGGCTAAACTTTGCACAATAAAGTTGTAATCTACTACTTGTCATCCTCAAACGGATGGACAAACTGAAGTTGTAAATAGAACTTTGAGAACACGTTTGCGTGCTATTCTTAAAAGAACTTGGATTGACATTTCTATGGACTTTATTTTGGGGTTGCCTAGGACTAAGAAGGGGAGGGATTCTATTTATGGATTACTTTATGGGCTAAACTTTGCACAATAAAGTTGTAATCTACTACTTGTCATCCTCAAACGGATGGACAAACTGAAGTTGTAAATAGAACTTTGAGAACACTTTTGCGTGCTATTCTTAAAAGAACTTGGATTGACATTTCTATGGACTTTATTTTGGGGTTGCCTAGGACTAAGAAGGGGAGGGATTCTATTTATGGATTACTTTATGGGCTAAACTTTGCACAATAAAGTTGTAATCTACTACTTGTCATCCTCAAACGGATGGACAAACTGAAGTTGTAAATAGAACTTTGAGAACACGTTTGCGTGCTATTCTTAAAAGAACTTGGATTGACATTTCTATGGACTTTATTTTGGGGTTGCCTAGGACTATGAAGGGGAGGGATTCTATTTATGGATTACTTTATGGCTAAACTTTGCACAATAAAGTTGTACAATACTACTTTGTGCATCTTAAAAAACTTGGATTGACATTCTTGGACTTTATTTGGGTTGCCGTAATGAAGAATTCTTGTGGAATTACTTTTTGGGCTACTTACAATAAATGCGCTATCTTGCCTATCTCATTCCCCAGTCTTTCTCTCCATCATATTCCCTTTAAATTTTCCTCGCATATTTCGCTATACGTCTCACATCACACACCATCCCTTATTGCTGAAATATGCATGTACGTGTATATATATATATATATACATTACAATTCAATTCCTCAGAAACGTAAAAAAATCAGAATTGAGAGGAACTTTTGGAATTTGATTTTAAATTCAATCGTGGCGATCAATCCGTCCGTCTGATTTTGATTCCGACTTCGGTACCGAGTTCCTAGCAACGTAGGCAACTGGACGTAAGTTTTACTACGTTTGACATGTCTTGAAATTATATATTGTCAGAATTAAATAGGATTTGTATATGATGTTCTTGACATGTTAGACATCATAGAATCGAAGTCAGATTAAGAAACAGACTGATGTATGGAATTTTATGATTTTCTGATTATAATCAGTTGAGTATCGGACAGATTTAGATTATGGATTGATTAAGATTGTACTGGATATGAGTTATGGATTGTATCGGTTATCTGGTGTATAGGTATTGACGGGAATATTGGAATGTACAGTTATACCGTCAATTTTGAATTAAATCCAGATGATCAGATTGTTATGGAATTGACTGGTATATTAATAAGATTATGATTTGTCAGTACCAGACAGATTGTGAGTTCAGGACTTGAGCCAGAAACCGACGGAAGAAAGGTATAAGGTCATGTGGTATTGGGAGATGGACTTGAGTCGGGTTAGACTTGGGTTTCCCTAAATCACATACTTTACTTTATTGCATTGATATTTGCATTGATGATTGATATATACTTGTTCTCTGGATTTTAGACAGCAGGTATTCGAGGAGTCACTTATGCAGAAGTGCCGTTAGTGGTGGGATCACCACGGCACATTGCACGATGTCATAAGATGGTGTATTGGCGGAGTTGCCAAAGTCTGTCACTGATGTTTTGGCTATCGATGTGGATAGGATGGTGGCTTTTTTCTATTACTGTTAATCAGTATTGTATCGATGTGGATAGATTAGTAGCTCTTCTATTACTGTTAATCGATGTCATATCGATGTGGGATAGAATTAGAGTTGCTTCTATTACTGTTAATCGGTACTAATTGATGTGGACAGAATAATAGCTTCCTCTATTACTGGTAATCGATACCGTATCGATGTGAATAGAACTGGAGTCTTTTATATTAATGTTGATCGATACCATATCGGCGTGGATAGAACTGGAGTCTTTTCTATCACTGTTAGTCGATATACACATGCCAACTTCTGGAAACCGGGATCCTAGACTAGGATTGAGTCTAGTCTGAATTATGATTGATGTCGACGTTTTGATTTGATATTGTTTATTGTTTCAGATTTTGATACATATTCATGTTACCACCTGATTTTCATGCTTTATATTGTTTATATGATTGCATGTTTCATTGATTTATATTGGGGATTATATTCTCACCGGTATATCCGGCTGTTGTCTTGTCTGTATGTGTACTTGACAACAGGTGGGACAGGTCCAGGGTCGAGGAGATGAAGAGCTAGATCGTGATTAGGTGGTGGCACCGGACTTGGACTAGATGTAGGGTTAAACACTTGACTTAGAGTTTTAAACCCTAGTTTGAATAAATGTTAAAATAACAGGATTTGTATTTTATATACTGATATGTATTATAAGTTGTATGTCACTACGTTCCGCATTTTAAAAAAAAAATTTTAGACCCTGTTTTATTATTGATTAATTAGTCCCAATGATGATTAAGAACTTGATTAGCGTCCGGGTCCCCACAACTCCAAAGAAATAACACTCGCACTCAAATGATTTTTTCACTCGAATATGATAGTTCTCTCAAGGTGTGCTCAATATTTAATATTTTTATATCAAACTTACAAGATTCACTTCGTGAACACTTGCAACTGTCTCACTTGGATTGCACATAAACAAGAACAATGATACACAATTTTCGAAAAAGTCTAGATTCAAGAATATGAAGGATGATAGAAAAAACACAGATCTTAGAGCGGAACAAAGGATAACACAAATCTGGACACAGAAATGAAGGAGAACACAGATTTGATACAGAACGAATTTTGTTTTTGTTTTTCTAACAGAAACGAAAGGATAACGCAGATCTGACACGGAACGAAGAAATAACACAGATCTGGATTTAATAACAAGATAACTTACTTAAATCAATGAAGCCAAAGCTCTGATACCAAATGATGCGAACCCTCGTACGATGAGTAGCAAACACGATTATCAAATCGCACCCTCAACTCAATAACAACAAGGATCGATGTGTTGGTCCGATCTTTGAAACAAGTAACGATGTGTGATATTCACCTCTAAGAAATTAATTCTTAGCAACAAACATCAACAGGATAACAATTTGAATCAAGAACGAACCTTCAAAGAACGATGCCTATGACATCCGTGCGAGAACAATCGACAAACGCCACAAAGATAAAATCTTTGATAAGTTTGATTTATGTTGTGAAGAAATCCATGCTTCAAAGTTGAGAGAAAACTCAATAATTATCATTCATCTGAATTGGTCTCGTTCTTGGTCATCACAAGTTTTAAATAATTGATACAACCCATAAAAGTAGTGTAAAAGCATTAAAATAAAGTAACTAGCAAATTTGACACGAAGGCGCGCGGTAGCGCGAGATCTCGCGCTGGGGCGCGCAACATACTGCCTTGGTTTTCTCTCGGACGCGCGGTAGCGCCAAGTCCAGTGCTAGGAGCGGCAGCTACTGCATTGATTCAGTCCGGGGCGCGCGGTAGCACCAGGTTCCGCAGGGGCGCGCGCGTTTCTGCACCCGGACAGCACGGGGCGCGCGGTAGCGCCAATTATGGCGCGGGCGCGCGCCAGGCCGCCCGCTTCTGGTGCTGGCGCGCCGCGCTGTTCTGCTTTGCGCTAGCGCGCGCTGCTCTGCTCTGCTTCTGGCGTGCGCACAATTCTACTTCCTCTGCTCATCTGCGCTAATACTTGTCATCCTCAAACGGATGGACAAACTGAAGTTGTAATAACTTTGAGAACACTTTTGCGTGCTATTCTTAAAAGAACTTGGATTGACATTTCTATGGACTTTATTTTGGGGTTGCCTAGGACTAAGAAGGGGAGGGATTCTATTTATGGATTACTTTATGGGCTAAACTTTGCACAATAAAGTTGTAATCTACTACTTGTCATCCTCAAACGGATGGACAAACTGAAGTTGTAAATAGAACTTTGGGAACACTTTTGCGTGCTATTCTTAAAAGAACTTGGATTGACATTTCTATGGACTTTATTTTGGGGTTGCCTAGGACTAAGAAGGGGAGGGATTCTATTTATGGATTACTTTATGGGCTAAACTTTGCACAATAAAGTTGTAATCTACTACTTGTCATCCTCAAACGGATGGACAAACTGAAGTTGTAAATAGAACTTTGGGAACACTTTTGCGTGCTATTCTTAAAAGAACTTGGATTGACATTTCTATGGACTTTATTTTGGGGTTGCCTAGGACTAAGAAGGGGAGGGATTCTATTTATGGATTACTTTATGGGCTAAACTTTGCACAATAAAGTTGTAATCTACTACTTGTCATCCTCAAACGGATGGACAAACTGAAGTTGTAAATAGAACTTTGGGAACACTTTTGCGTGCTATTCTTAAAAGAACTTGGATTGACATTTCTATGGACTTTATTTTGGGGTTGCCTAGGACTAAGAAGGGGAGGGATTCTATTTATGGATTACTTTATGGGCTAAACTTTGCACAATAAAGTTGTAATCTACTACTTGTCATCCTCAAACGGATGGACAAACTGAAGTTGTAAATAGAACTTTGGGAACACTTTTGCGTGCTATTCTTAAAAGAACTTGGATTGACATTTCTATGGACTTTATTTTGGGGTTGCCTAGGACTAAGAAGGGGAGGGATTCTATTTATGGATTACTTTATGGGCTAAACTTTGCACAATAAAGTTGTAATCTACTACTTGTCATCCTCAAACGGATGGACAAACTGAAGTTGTAAATAGAACTTTGGGAACACTTTTGCGTGCTATTCTTAAAAGAACTTGGATTGACATTTCTATGGACTTTATTTTGGGGTTGCCTAGGACTAAGAAGGGGAGGGATTCTATTTATGGATTACTTTATGGGCTAAACTTTGCACAATAAAGTTGTAATCTACTACTTGTCATCCTCAAACGGATGGACAAACTGAAGTTGTAAATAGAACTTTGGGAACACTTTTGCGTGCTATTCTTAAAAGAACTTGGATTGACATTTCTATGGACTTTATTTTGGGGTTGCCTAGGACTAAGAAGGGGAGGGATTCTATTTATGGATTACTTTATGGGCTAAACTTTGCACAATAAAGTTGTAATCTACTACTTGTCATCCTCAAACGGATGGACAAACTGAAGTTGTAAATAGAACTTTGGGAACACTTTTGCGTGCTATTCTTAAAAGAACTTGGATTGACATTTCTATGGACTTTATTTTGGGGTTGCCTAGGACTAAGAAGGGGAGGGATTCTATTTATGGATTACTTTATGGGCTAAACTTTGCACAATAAAGTTGTAATCTACTACTTGTCATCCTCAAACGGATGGACAAACTGAAGTTGTAAATAGAACTTTGAGAACACTTTTGCGTGCTATTCTTAAAAGAACTTGGATTGACATTTCTATGGACTTTATTTTGGGGTTGCCTAGGACTAAGAAGGGGAGGGATTCTATTTATGGATTACTTTATGGGCTAAACTTTGCACAATAAAGTTGTAATCTACTACTTGTCATCCTCAAACGGATGGACAAACTGAAGTTGTAAATAGAACTTTGAGAACACTTTTGCGTGCTATTCTTAAAAGAACTTGGATTGACATTTCTATGGACTTTATTTTGGGGTTGCCTAGGACTAAGAAGGGGAGGGATTCTATTTATGGATTACTTTATGGGCTAAACTTTGCACAATAAAGTTGTAATCTACTACTTGTCATCCTCAAACGGATGGACAAACTGAAGTTGTAAATAGAACTTTGGGAACACTTTTGCGTGCTATTCTTAAAAGAACTTGGATTGACATTTCTATGGACTTTATTTTGGGGTTGCCTAGGACTAAGAAGGGGAGGGATTCTATTTATGGATTACTTTATGGGCTAAACTTTGCACAATAAAGTTGTAATCTACTACTTGTCATCCTCAAACGGATGGACAAACTGAAGTTGTAAATAGAACTTTGAGAACACTTTTGCGTGCTATTCTTAAAAGAACTTGGATTGACATTTCTATGGACTTTATTTTGGGGTTGCCTAGGACTAAGAAGGGGAGGGATTCTATTTATGGATTACTTTATGGGCTAAACTTTGCACAATAAAGTTGTAATCTACTACTTGTCATCCTCAAACGGATGGACAAACTGAAGTTGTAAATAGAACTTTGGGAACACTTTTGCGTGCTATTCTTAAAAGAACTTGGATTGACATTTCTATGGACTTTATTTTGGGGTTGCCTAGGACTAAGAAGGGGAGGGATTCTATTTATGGATTACTTTATGGGCTAAACTTTGCACAATAAAGTTGTAATCTACTACTTGTCATCCTCAAACGGATGGACAAACTGAAGTTGTAAATAGAACTTTGGGAACACTTTTGCGTGCTATTCTTAAAAGAACTTGGATTGACATTTCTATGGACTTTATTTTGGGGTTGCCTAGGACTAAGAAGGGGAGGGATTCTATTTATGGATTACTTTATGGGCTAAACTTTGCACAATAAAGTTGTAATCTACTACTTGTCATCCTCAAACGGATGGACAAACTGAAGTTGTAAATAGAACTTTGGGAACACTTTTGCGTGCTATTCTTAAAAGAACTTGGATTGACATTTCTATGGACTTTATTTTGGGGTTGCCTAGGACTAAGAAGGGGAGGGATTCTATTTATGGATTACTTTATGGGCTAAACTTTGCACAATAAAGTTGTAATCTACTACTTGTCATCCTCAAACGGATGGACAAACTGAAGTTGTAAATAGAACTTTGGGAACACTTTTGCGTGCTATTCTTAAAAGAACTTGGATTGACATTTCTATGGACTTTATTTTGGGGTTGCCTAGGACTAAGAAGGGGAGGGATTCTATTTATGGATTACTTTATGGGCTAAACTTTGCACAATAAAGTTGTAATCTACTACTTGTCATCCTCAAACGGATGGACAAACTGAAGTTGTAAATAGAACTTTGGGAACACTTTTGCGTGCTATTCTTAAAAGAACTTGGATTGACATTTCTATGGACTTTATTTTGGGGTTGCCTAGGACTAAGAAGGGGAGGGATTCTATTTATGGATTACTTTATGGGCTAAACTTTGCACAATAAAGTTGTAATCTACTACTTGTCATCCTCAAACGGATGGACAAACTGAAGTTGTAAATAGAACTTTGAGAACACTTTTGCGTGCTATTCTTAAAAGAACTTGGATTGACATTTCTATGGACTTTATTTTGGGGTTGCCTAGGACTAAGAAGGGGAGGGATTCTATTTATGGATTACTTTATGGGCTAAACTTTGCACAATAAAGTTGTAATCTACTACTTGTCATCCTCAAACGGATGGACAAACTGAAGTTGTAAATAGAACTTTGGGAACACTTTTGCGTGCTATTCTTAAAAGAACTTGGATTGACATTTCTATGGACTTTATTTTGGGGTTGCCTAGGACTAAGAAGGGGAGGGATTCTATTTATGGATTACTTTATGGGCTAAACTTTGCACAATAAAGTTGTAATCTACTACTTGTCATCCTCAAACGGATGGACAAACTGAAGTTGTAAATAGAACTTTGGGAACACTTTTGCGTGCTATTCTTAAAAGAACTTGGATTGACATTTCTATGGACTTTATTTTGGGGTTGCCTAGGACTAAGAAGGGGAGGGATTCTATTTATGGATTACTTTATGGGCTAAACTTTGCACAATAAAGTTGTAATCTACTACTTGTCATCCTCAAACGGATGGACAAACTGAAGTTGTAAATAGAACTTTGGGAACACTTTTGCGTGCTATTCTTAAAAGAACTTGGATTGACATTTCTATGGACTTTATTTTGGGGTTGCCTAGGACTAAGAAGGGGAGGGATTCTATTTATGGATTACTTTATGGGCTAAACTTTGCACAATAAAGTTGTAATCTACTACTTGTCATCCTCAAACGGATGGACAAACTGAAGTTGTAAATAGAACTTTGGGAACACTTTTGCGTGCTATTCTTAAAAGAACTTGGATTGACATTTCTATGGACTTTATTTTGGGGTTGCCTAGGACTAAGAAGGGGAGGGATTCTATTTATGGATTACTTTATGGGCTAAACTTTGCACAATAAAGTTGTAATCTACTACTTGTCATCCTCAAACGGATGGACAAACTGAAGTTGTAAATAGAACTTTGGGAACACTTTTGCGTGCTATTCTTAAAAGAACTTGGATTGACATTTCTATGGACTTTATTTTGGGGTTGCCTAGGACTAAGAAGGGGAGGGATTCTATTTATGGATTACTTTATGGGCTAAACTTTGCACAATAAAGTTGTAATCTACTACTTGTCATCCTCAAACGGATGGACAAACTGAAGTTGTAAATAGAACTTTGGGAACACTTTTGCGTGCTATTCTTAAAAGAACTTGGATTGACATTTCTATGGACTTTATTTTGGGGTTGCCTAGGACTAAGAAGGGGAGGGATTCTATTTATGGATTACTTTATGGGCTAAACTTTGCACAATAAAGTTGTAATCTACTACTTGTCATCCTCAAACGGATGGACAAACTGAAGTTGTAAATAGAACTTTGGGAACACTTTTGCGTGCTATTCTTAAAAGAACTTGGATTGACATTTCTATGGACTTTATTTTGGGGTTGCCTAGGACTAAGAAGGGGAGGGATTCTATTTATGGATTACTTTATGGGCTAAACTTTGCACAATAAAGTTGTAATCTACTACTTGTCATCCTCAAACGGATGGACAAACTGAAGTTGTAAATAGAACTTTGAGAACACGTTTGCGTGCTATTCTTAAAAGAACTTGGATTGACATTTCTATGGACTTTATTTTGGGGTTGCCTAGGACTAAGAAGGGGAGGGATTCTATTTATGGATTACTTTATGGGCTAAACTTTGCACAATAAAGTTGTAATCTACTACTTGTCATCCTCAAACGGATGGACAAACTGAAGTTGTAAATAGAACTTTGAGAACACTTTTGCGTGCTATTCTTAAAAGAACTTGGATTGACATTTCTATGGACTTTATTTTGGGGTTGCCTAGGACTAAGAAGGGGAGGGATTCTATTTATGGATTACTTTATGGGCTAAACTTTGCACAATAAAGTTGTAATCTACTACTTGTCATCCTCAAACGGATGGACAAACTGAAGTTGTAAATAGAACTTTGGGAACACTTTTGCGTGCTATTCTTAAAAGAACTTGGATTGACATTTCTATGGACTTTATTTTGGGGTTGCCTAGGACTAAGAAGGGGAGGGATTCTATTTATGGATTACTTTATGGGCTAAACTTTGCACAATAAAGTTGTAATCTACTACTTGTCATCCTCAAACGGATGGACAAACTGAAGTTGTAAATAGAACTTTGAGAACACTTTTGCGTGCTATTCTTAAAAGAACTTGGATTGACATTTCTATGGACTTTATTTTGGGGTTGCCTAGGACTAAGAAGGGGAGGGATTCTATTTATGGATTACTTTATGGGCTAAACTTTGCACAATAAAGTTGTAATCTACTACTTGTCATCCTCAAACGGATGGACAAACTGAAGTTGTAAATAGAACTTTGGAGAACACTTTTGCGTGCTATTCTTAAAAGAACTTGGATTGACATTTCTATGGACTTTATTTTGGGGTTGCCTAGGACTAAGAAGGGGAGGGATTCTATTTATGGATTACTTTATGGGCTAAACTTTGCACAATAAAGTTGTAATCTACTACTTGTCATCCTCAAACGGATGGACAAACTGAAGTTGTAAATAGAACTTTGGGAACACTTTTGCGTGCTATTCTTAAAAGAACTTGGATTGACATTTCTATGGACTTTATTTTGGGGTTGCCTAGGACTAAGAAGGGGAGGGATTCTATTTATGGATTACTTTATGGGCTAAACTTTGCACAATAAAGTTGTAATCTACTACTTGTCATCCTCAAACGGATGGACAAACTGAAGTTGTAAATAGAACTTTGGGAACACTTTTGCGTGCTATTCTTAAAAGAACTTGGATTGACATTTCTATGGACTTTATTTTGGGGTTGCCTAGGACTAAGAAGGGGAGGGATTCTATTTATGGATTACTTTATGGGCTAAACTTTGCACAATAAAGTTGTAATCTACTACTTGTCATCCTCAAACGGATGGACAAACTGAAGTTGTAAATAGAACTTTGAGAACACTTTTGCGTGCTATTCTTAAAAGAACTTGGATTGACATTTCTATGGACTTTATTTTGGGGTTGCCTAGGACTAAGAAGGGGAGGGATTCTATTTATGGATTACTTTATGGGCTAAACTTTGCACAATAAAGTTGTAATCTACTACTTGTCATCCTCAAACGGATGGACAAACTGAAGTTGTAAATAGAACTTTGGGAACACTTTTGCGTGCTATTCTTAAAAGAACTTGGATTGACATTTCTATGGACTTTATTTTGGGGTTGCCTAGGACTAAGAAGGGGAGGGATTCTATTTATGGATTACTTTATGGGCTAAACTTTGCACAATAAAGTTGTAATCTACTACTTGTCATCCTCAAACGGATGGACAAACTGAAGTTGTAAATAGAACTTTGGGAACACTTTTGCGTGCTATTCTTAAAAGAACTTGGATTGACATTTCTATGGACTTTATTTTGGGGTTGCCTAGGACTAAGAAGGGGAGGGATTCTATTTATGGATTACTTTATGGGCTAAACTTTGCACAATAAAGTTGTAATCTACTACTTGTCATCCTCAAACGGATGGACAAACTGAAGTTGTAAATAGAACTTTGGAACACTTTTGCGTGCTATTCTTAAAAGAACTTGGATTGACATTTCTATGGACTTTATTTTGGGGTTGCCTAGGACTAAGAAGGGGAGGGATTCTATTTATGGATTACTTTATGGGCTAAACTTTGCACAATAAAGTTGTAATCTACTACTTGTCATCCTCAAACGGATGGACAAACTGAAGTTGTAAATAGAACTTTGGGAACACTTTTGCGTGCTATTCTTAAAAGAACTTGGATTGACATTTCTATGGACTTTATTTTGGGGTTGCCTAGGACTAAGAAGGGGAGGGATTCTATTTATGGATTACTTTATGGGCTAAACTTTGCACAATAAAGTTGTAATCTACTACTTGTCATCCTCAAACGGATGGACAAACTGAAGTTGTAAATAGAACTTTGAGAACACTTTTGCGTGCTATTCTTAAAAGAACTTGGATTGACATTTCTATGGACTTTATTTTGGGGTTGCCTAGGACTAAGAAGGGGAGGGATTCTATTTATGGATTACTTTATGGGCTAAACTTTGCACAATAAAGTTGTAATCTACTACTTGTCATCCTCAAACGGATGGACAAACTGAAGTTGTAAATAGAACTTTGGGAACACTTTTGCGTGCTATTCTTAAAAGAACTTGGATTGACATTTCTATGGACTTTATTTTGGGGTTGCCTAGGACTAAGAAGGGGAGGGATTCTATTTATGGATTACTTTATGGGCTAAACTTTGCACAATAAAGTTGTAATCTACTACTTGTCATCCTCAAACGGATGGACAAACTGAAGTTGTAAATAGAACTTTGGGAACACTTTTGCGTGCTATTCTTAAAAGAACTTGGATTGACATTTCTATGGACTTTATTTTGGGGTTGCCTAGGACTAAGAAGGGGAGGGATTCTATTTATGGATTACTTTATGGGCTAAACTTTGCACAATAAAGTTGTAATCTACTACTTGTCATCCTCAAACGGATGGACAAACTGAAGTTGTAAATAGAACTTTGGGAACACTTTTGCGTGCTATTCTTAAAAGAACTTGGATTGACATTTCTATGGACTTTATTTTGGGGTTGCCTAGGACTAAGAAGGGGAGGGATTCTATTTATGGATTACTTTATGGGCTAAACTTTGCACAATAAAGTTGTAATCTACTACTTGTCATCCTCAAACGGATGGACAAACTGAAGTTGTAAATAGAACTTTGGGAACACTTTTGCGTGCTATTCTTAAAAGAACTTGGATTGACATTTCTATGGACTTTATTTTGGGGTTGCCTAGGACTAAGAAGGGGAGGGATTCTATTTATGGATTACTTTATGGGCTAAACTTTGCACAATAAAGTTGTAATCTACTACTTGTCATCCTCAAACGGATGGACAAACTGAAGTTGTAAATAGAACTTTGGGAACACTTTTGCGTGCTATTCTTAAAAGAACTTGGATTGACATTTCTATGGACTTTATTTTGGGGTTGCCTAGGACTAAGAAGGGGAGGGATTCTATTTATGGATTACTTTATGGGCTAAACTTTGCACAATAAAGTTGTAATCTACTACTTGTCATCCTCAAACGGATGGACAAACTGAAGTTGTAAATAGAACTTTGGGAACACTTTTGCGTGCTATTCTTAAAAGAACTTGGATTGACATTTCTATGGACTTTATTTTGGGGTTGCCTAGGACTAAGAAGGGGAGGGATTCTATTTATGGATTACTTTATGGGCTAAACTTTGCACAATAAAGTTGTAATCTACTACTTGTCATCCTCAAACGGATGGACAAACTGAAGTTGTAAATAGAACTTTGGGAACACTTTTGCGTGCTATTCTTAAAAGAACTTGGATTGACATTTCTATGGACTTTATTTTGGGGTTGCCTAGGACTAAGAAGGGGAGGGATTCTATTTATGGATTACTTTATGGGCTAAACTTTGCACAATAAAGTTGTAATCTACTACTTGTCATCCTCAAACGGATGGACAAACTGAAGTTGTAAATAGAACTTTGGGAACACTTTTGCGTGCTATTCTTAAAAGAACTTGGATTGACATTTCTATGGACTTTATTTTGGGGTTGCCTAGGACTAAGAAGGGGAGGGATTCTATTTATGGATTACTTTATGGGCTAAACTTTGCACAATAAAGTTGTAATCTACTACTTGTCATCCTCAAACGGATGGACAAACTGAAGTTGTAAATAGAACTTTGGGAACACTTTTGCGTGCTATTCTTAAAAGAACTTGGATTGACATTTCTATGGACTTTATTTTGGGGTTGCCTAGGACTAAGAAGGGGAGGGATTCTATTTATGGATTACTTTATGGGCTAAACTTTGCACAATAAAGTTGTAATCTACTACTTGTCATCCTCAAACGGATGGACAAACTGAAGTTGTAAATAGAACTTTGGGAACACTTTTGCGTGCTATTCTTAAAAGAACTTGGATTGACATTTCTATGGACTTTATTTTGGGGTTGCCTAGGACTAAGAAGGGGAGGGATTCTATTTATGGATTACTTTATGGGCTAAACTTTGCACAATAAAGTTGTAATCTACTACTTGTCATCCTCAAACGGATGGACAAACTGAAGTTGTAAATAGAACTTTGGGAACACTTTTGCGTGCTATTCTTAAAAGAACTTGGATTGACATTTCTATGGACTTTATTTTGGGGTTGCCTAGGACTAAGAAGGGGAGGGATTCTATTTATGGATTACTTTATGGGCTAAACTTTGCACAATAAAGTTGTAATCTACTACTTGTCATCCTCAAACGGATGGACAAACTGAAGTTGTAAATAGAACTTTGGGAACACTTTTGCGTGCTATTCTTAAAAGAACTTGGATTGACATTTCTATGGACTTTATTTTGGGGTTGCCTAGGACTAAGAAGGGGAGGGATTCTATTTATGGATTACTTTATGGGCTAAACTTTGCACAATAAAGTTGTAATCTACTACTTGTCATCCTCAAACGGATGGACAAACTGAAGTTGTAAATAGAACTTTGGGAACACTTTTGCGTGCTATTCTTAAAAGAACTTGGATTGACATTTCTATGGACTTTATTTTGGGGTTGCCTAGGACTAAGAAGGGGAGGGATTCTATTTATGGATTACTTTATGGGCTAAACTTTGCACAATAAAGTTGTAATCTACTACTTGTCATCCTCAAACGGATGGACAAACTGAAGTTGTAAATAGAACTTTGGGAACACTTTTGCGTGCTATTCTTAAAAGAACTTGGATTGACATTTCTATGGACTTTATTTTGGGGTTGCCTAGGACTAAGAAGGGGAGGGATTCTATTTATGGATTACTTTATGGGCTAAACTTTGCACAATAAAGTTGTAATCTACTACTTGTCATCCTCAAACGGATGGACAAACTGAAGTTGTAAATAGAACTTTGGGAACACTTTTGCGTGCTATTCTTAAAAGAACTTGGATTGACATTTCTATGGACTTTATTTTGGGGTTGCCTAGGACTAAGAAGGGGAGGGATTCTATTTATGGATTACTTTATGGGCTAAACTTTGCACAATAAAGTTGTAATCTACTACTTGTCATCCTCAAACGGATGGACAAACTGAAGTTGTAAATAGAACTTTGGGAACACTTTTGCGTGCTATTCTTAAAAGAACTTGGATTGACATTTCTATGGACTTTATTTTGGGGTTGCCTAGGACTAAGAAGGGGAGGGATTCTATTTATGGATTACTTTATGGGCTAAACTTTGCACAATAAAGTTGTAATCTACTACTTGTCATCCTCAAACGGATGGACAAACTGAAGTTGTAAATAGAACTTTGGGAACACTTTTGCGTGCTATTCTTAAAAGAACTTGGATTGACATTTCTATGGACTTTATTTTGGGGTTGCCTAGGACTAAGAAGGGGAGGGATTCTATTTATGGATTACTTTATGGGCTAAACTTTGCACAATAAAGTTGTAATCTACTACTTGTCATCCTCAAACGGATGGACAAACTGAAGTTGTAAATAGAACTTTGAGAACACTTTTGCGTGCTATTCTTAAAAGAACTTGGATTGACATTTCTATGGACTTTATTTTGGGGTTGCCTAGGACTAAGAAGGGGAGGGATTCTATTTATGGATTACTTTATGGGCTAAACTTTGCACAATAAAGTTGTAATCTACTACTTGTCATCCTCAAACGGATGGACAAACTGAAGTTGTAAATAGAACTTTGGGAACACTTTTGCGTGCTATTCTTAAAAGAACTTGGATTGACATTTCTATGGACTTTATTTTGGGGTTGCCTAGGACTAAGAAGGGGAGGGATTCTATTTATGGATTACTTTATGGGCTAAACTTTGCACAATAAAGTTGTAATCTACTACTTGTCATCCTCAAACGGATGGACAAACTGAAGTTGTAAATAGAACTTTGGGAACACTTTTGCGTGCTATTCTTAAAAGAACTTGGATTGACATTTCTATGGACTTTATTTTGGGGTTGCCTAGGACTAAGAAGGGGAGGGATTCTATTTATGGATTACTTTATGGGCTAAACTTTGCACAATAAAGTTGTAATCTACTACTTGTCATCCTCAAACGGATGGACAAACTGAAGTTGTAAATAGAACTTTGGGAACACTTTTGCGTGCTATTCTTAAAAGAACTTGGATTGACATTTCTATGGACTTTATTTTGGGGTTGCCTAGGACTAAGAAGGGGAGGGATTCTATTTATGGATTACTTTATGGGCTAAACTTTGCACAATAAAGTTGTAATCTACTACTTGTCATCCTCAAACGGATGGACAAACTGAAGTTGTAAATAGAACTTTGGGAACACTTTTGCGTGCTATTCTTAAAAGAACTTGGATTGACATTTCTATGGACTTTATTTTGGGGTTGCCTAGGACTAAGAAGGGGAGGGATTCTATTTATGGATTACTTTATGGGCTAAACTTTGCACAATAAAGTTGTAATCTACTACTTGTCATCCTCAAACGGATGGACAAACTGAAGTTGTAAATAGAACTTTGGGAACACTTTTGCGTGCTATTCTTAAAAGAACTTGGATTGACATTTCTATGGACTTTATTTTGGGGTTGCCTAGGACTAAGAAGGGGAGGGATTCTATTTATGGATTACTTTATGGGCTAAACTTTGCACAATAAAGTTGTAATCTACTACTTGTCATCCTCAAACGGATGGACAAACTGAAGTTGTAAATAGAACTTTGGGAACACTTTTGCGTGCTATTCTTAAAAGAACTTGGATTGACATTTCTATGGACTTTATTTTGGGGTTGCCTAGGACTAAGAAGGGGAGGGATTCTATTTATGGATTACTTTATGGGCTAAACTTTGCACAATAAAGTTGTAATCTACTACTTGTCATCCTCAAACGGATGGACAAACTGAAGTTGTAAATAGAACTTTGGGAACACTTTTGCGTGCTATTCTTAAAAGAACTTGGATTGACATTTCTATGGACTTTATTTTGGGGTTGCCTAGGACTAAGAAGGGGAGGGATTCTATTTATGGATTACTTTATGGGCTAAACTTTGCACAATAAAGTTGTAATCTACTACTTGTCATCCTCAAACGGATGGACAAACTGAAGTTGTAAATAGAACTTTGGGAACACTTTTGCGTGCTATTCTTAAAAGAACTTGGATTGACATTTCTATGGACTTTATTTTGGGGTTGCCTAGGACTAAGAAGGGGAGGGATTCTATTTATGGATTACTTTATGGGCTAAACTTTGCACAATAAAGTTGTAATCTACTACTTGTCATCCTCAAACGGATGGACAAACTGAAGTTGTAAATAGAACTTTGGGAACACTTTTGCGTGCTATTCTTAAAAGAACTTGGATTGACATTTCTATGGACTTTATTTTGGGGTTGCCTAGGACTAAGAAGGGGAGGGATTCTATTTATGGATTACTTTATGGGCTAAACTTTGCACAATAAAGTTGTAATCTACTACTTGTCATCCTCAAACGGATGGACAAACTGAAGTTGTAAATAGAACTTTGAGAACACTTTTGCGTGCTATTCTTAAAAGAACTTGGATTGACATTTCTATGGACTTTATTTTGGGGTTGCCTAGGACTAAGAAGGGGAGGGATTCTATTTATGGATTACTTTATGGGCTAAACTTTGCACAATAAAGTTGTAATCTACTACTTGTCATCCTCAAACGGATGGACAAACTGAAGTTGTAAATAGAACTTTGGGAACACTTTTGCGTGCTATTCTTAAAAGAACTTGGATTGACATTTCTATGGACTTTATTTTGGGGTTGCCTAGGACTAAGAAGGGGAGGGATTCTATTTATGGATTACTTTATGGGCTAAACTTTGCACAATAAAGTTGTAATCTACTACTTGTCATCCTCAAACGGATGGACAAACTGAAGTTGTAAATAGAACTTTGGGAACACTTTTGCGTGCTATTCTTAAAAGAACTTGGATTGACATTTCTATGGACTTTATTTTGGGGTTGCCTAGGACTAAGAAGGGGAGGGATTCTATTTATGGATTACTTTATGGGCTAAACTTTGCACAATAAAGTTGTAATCTACTACTTGTCATCCTCAAACGGATGGACAAACTGAAGTTGTAAATAGAACTTTGGGAACACTTTTGCGTGCTATTCTTAAAAGAACTTGGATTGACATTTCTATGGACTTTATTTTGGGGTTGCCTAGGACTAAGAAGGGGAGGGATTCTATTTATGGATTACTTTATGGGCTAAACTTTGCACAATAAAGTTGTAATCTACTACTTGTCATCCTCAAACGGATGGACAAACTGAAGTTGTAAATAGAACTTTGAGAACACTTTTGCGTGCTATTCTTAAAAGAACTTGGATTGACATTTCTATGGACTTTATTTTGGGGTTGCCTAGGACTAAGAAGGGGAGGGATTCTATTTATGGATTACTTTATGGGCTAAACTTTGCACAATAAAGTTGTAATCTACTACTTGTCATCCTCAAACGGATGGACAAACTGAAGTTGTAAATAGAACTTTGGGAACACTTTTGCGTGCTATTCTTAAAAGAACTTGGATTGACATTTCTATGGACTTTATTTTGGGGTTGCCTAGGACTAAGAAGGGGAGGGATTCTATTTATGGATTACTTTATGGGCTAAACTTTGCACAATAAAGTTGTAATCTACTACTTGTCATCCTCAAACGGATGGACAAACTGAAGTTGTAAATAGAACTTTGGGAACACTTTTGCGTGCTATTCTTAAAAGAACTTGGATTGACATTTCTATGGACTTTATTTTGGGGTTGCCTAGGACTAAGAAGGGGAGGGATTCTATTTATGGATTACTTTATGGGCTAAACTTTGCACAATAAAGTTGTAATCTACTACTTGTCATCCTCAAACGGATGGACAAACTGAAGTTGTAAATAGAACTTTGGAACACTTTTGCGTGCTATTCTTAAAAGAACTTGGATTGACATTTCTATGGACTTTATTTTGGGGTTGCCTAGGACTAAGAAGGGGAGGGATTCTATTTATGGATTACTTTATGGGCTAAACTTTGCACAATAAAGTTGTAATCTACTACTTGTCATCCTCAAACGGATGGACAAACTGAAGTTGTAAATAGAACTTTGAGAACACTTTTGCGTGCTATTCTTAAAAGAACTTGGATTGACATTTCTATGGACTTTATTTTGGGGTTGCCTAGGACTAAGAAGGGGAGGGATTCTATTTATGGATTACTTTATGGGCTAAACTTTGCACAATAAAGTTGTAATCTACTACTTGTCATCCTCAAACGGATGGACAAACTGAAGTTGTAAATAGAACTTTGGAACACTTTTGCGTGCTATTCTTAAAAGAACTTGGATTGACATTTCTATGGACTTTATTTTGGGGTTGCCTAGGACTAAGAAGGGGAGGGATTCTATTTATGGATTACTTTATGGGCTAAACTTTGCACAATAAAGTTGTAATCTACTACTTGTCATCCTCAAACGGATGGACAAACTGAAGTTGTAAATAGAACTTTGGGAACACTTTTGCGTGCTATTCTTAAAAGAACTTGGATTGACATTTCTATGGACTTTATTTTGGGGTTGCCTAGGACTAAGAAGGGGAGGGATTCTATTTATGGATTACTTTATGGGCTAAACTTTGCACAATAAAGTTGTAATCTACTACTTGTCATCCTCAAACGGATGGACAAACTGAAGTTGTAAATAGAACTTTGGGAACACTTTTGCGTGCTATTCTTAAAAGAACTTGGATTGACATTTCTATGGACTTTATTTTGGGGTTGCCTAGGACTAAGAAGGGGAGGGATTCTATTTATGGATTACTTTATGGGCTAAACTTTGCACAATAAAGTTGTAATCTACTACTTGTCATCCTCAAACGGATGGACAAACTGAAGTTGTAAATAGAACTTTGGGAACACTTTTGCGTGCTATTCTTAAAAGAACTTGGATTGACATTTCTATGGACTTTATTTTGGGGTTGCCTAGGACTAAGAAGGGGAGGGATTCTATTTATGGATTACTTTATGGGCTAAACTTTGCACAATAAAGTTGTAATCTACTACTTGTCATCCTCAAACGGATGGACAAACTGAAGTTGTAAATAGAACTTTGGAACACTTTTGCGTGCTATTCTTAAAAGAACTTGGATTGACATTTCTATGGACTTTATTTTGGGGTTGCCTAGGACTAAGAAGGGGAGGGATTCTATTTATGGATTACTTTATGGGCTAAACTTTGCACAATAAAGTTGTAATCTACTACTTGTCATCCTCAAACGGATGGACAAACTGAAGTTGTAAATAGAACTTTGAGAACACTTTTGCGTGCTATTCTTAAAAGAACTTGGATTGACATTTCTATGGACTTTATTTTGGGGTTGCCTAGGACTAAGAAGGGGAGGGATTCTATTTATGGATTACTTTATGGGCTAAACTTTGCACAATAAAGTTGTAATCTACTACTTGTCATCCTCAAACGGATGGACAAACTGAAGTTGTAAATAGAACTTTGGGAACACTTTTGCGTGCTATTCTTAAAAGAACTTGGATTGACATTTCTATGGACTTTATTTTGGGGTTGCCTAGGACTAAGAAGGGGAGGGATTCTATTTATGGATTACTTTATGGGCTAAACTTTGCACAATAAAGTTGTAATCTACTACTTGTCATCCTCAAACGGATGGACAAACTGAAGTTGTAAATAGAACTTTGGGAACACTTTTGCGTGCTATTCTTAAAAGAACTTGGATTGACATTTCTATGGACTTTATTTTGGGGTTGCCTAGGACTAAGAAGGGGAGGGATTCTATTTATGGATTACTTTATGGGCTAAACTTTGCACAATAAAGTTGTAATCTACTACTTGTCATCCTCAAACGGATGGACAAACTGAAGTTGTAAATAGAACTTTGGGAACACTTTTGCGTGCTATTCTTAAAAGAACTTGGATTGACATTTCTATGGACTTTATTTTGGGGTTGCCTAGGACTAAGAAGGGGAGGGATTCTATTTATGGATTACTTTATGGGCTAAACTTTGCACAATAAAGTTGTAATCTACTACTTGTCATCCTCAAACGGATGGACAAACTGAAGTTGTAAATAGAACTTTGGGAACACTTTTGCGTGCTATTCTTAAAAGAACTTGGATTGACATTTCTATGGACTTTATTTTGGGGTTGCCTAGGACTAAGAAGGGGAGGGATTCTATTTATGGATTACTTTATGGGCTAAACTTTGCACAATAAAGTTGTAATCTACTACTTGTCATCCTCAAACGGATGGACAAACTGAAGTTGTAAATAGAACTTTGGGAACACTTTTGCGTGCTATTCTTAAAAGAACTTGGATTGACATTTCTATGGACTTTATTTTGGGGTTGCCTAGGACTAAGAAGGGGAGGGATTCTATTTATGGATTACTTTATGGGCTAAACTTTGCACAATAAAGTTGTAATCTACTACTTGTCATCCTCAAACGGATGGACAAACTGAAGTTGTAAATAGAACTTTGGGAACACTTTTGCGTGCTATTCTTAAAAGAACTTGGATTGACATTTCTATGGACTTTATTTTGGGGTTGCCTAGGACTAAGAAGGGGAGGGATTCTATTTATGGATTACTTTATGGGCTAAACTTTGCACAATAAAGTTGTAATCTACTACTTGTCATCCTCAAACGGATGGACAAACTGAAGTTGTAAATAGAACTTTGGGAACACTTTTGCGTGCTATTCTTAAAAGAACTTGGATTGACATTTCTATGGACTTTATTTTGGGGTTGCCTAGGACTAAGAAGGGGAGGGATTCTATTTATGGATTACTTTATGGGCTAAACTTTGCACAATAAAGTTGTAATCTACTACTTGTCATCCTCAAACGGATGGACAAACTGAAGTTGTAAATAGAACTTTGGGAACACTTTTGCGTGCTATTCTTAAAAGAACTTGGATTGACATTTCTATGGACTTTATTTTGGGGTTGCCTAGGACTAAGAAGGGGAGGGATTCTATTTATGGATTACTTTATGGGCTAAACTTTGCACAATAAAGTTGTAATCTACTACTTGTCATCCTCAAACGGATGGACAAACTGAAGTTGTAAATAGAACTTTGGGAACACTTTTGCGTGCTATTCTTAAAAGAACTTGGATTGACATTTCTATGGACTTTATTTTGGGGTTGCCTAGGACTAAGAAGGGGAGGGATTCTATTTATGGATTACTTTATGGGCTAAACTTTGCACAATAAAGTTGTAATCTACTACTTGTCATCCTCAAACGGATGGACAAACTGAAGTTGTAAATAGAACTTTGGGAACACTTTTGCGTGCTATTCTTAAAAGAACTTGGATTGACATTTCTATGGACTTTATTTTGGGGTTGCCTAGGACTAAGAAGGGGAGGGATTCTATTTATGGATTACTTTATGGGCTAAACTTTGCACAATAAAGTTGTAATCTACTACTTGTCATCCTCAAACGGATGGACAAACTGAAGTTGTAAATAGAACTTTGGGAACACTTTTGCGTGCTATTCTTAAAAGAACTTGGATTGACATTTCTATGGACTTTATTTTGGGGTTGCCTAGGACTAAGAAGGGGAGGGATTCTATTTATGGATTACTTTATGGGCTAAACTTTGCACAATAAAGTTGTAATCTACTACTTGTCATCCTCAAACGGATGGACAAACTGAAGTTGTAAATAGAACTTTGGGAACACTTTTGCGTGCTATTCTTAAAAGAACTTGGATTGACATTTCTATGGACTTTATTTTGGGGTTGCCTAGGACTAAGAAGGGGAGGGATTCTATTTATGGATTACTTTATGGGCTAAACTTTGCACAATAAAGTTGTAATCTACTACTTGTCATCCTCAAACGGATGGACAAACTGAAGTTGTAAATAGAACTTTGGGAACACTTTTGCGTGCTATTCTTAAAAGAACTTGGATTGACATTTCTATGGACTTTATTTTGGGGTTGCCTAGGACTAAGAAGGGGAGGGATTCTATTTATGGATTACTTTATGGGCTAAACTTTGCACAATAAAGTTGTAATCTACTACTTGTCATCCTCAAACGGATGGACAAACTGAAGTTGTAAATAGAACTTTGGGAACACTTTTGCGTGCTATTCTTAAAAGAACTTGGATTGACATTTCTATGGACTTTATTTTGGGGTTGCCTAGGACTAAGAAGGGGAGGGATTCTATTTATGGATTACTTTATGGGCTAAACTTTGCACAATAAAGTTGTAATCTACTACTTGTCATCCTCAAACGGATGGACAAACTGAAGTTGTAAATAGAACTTTGGGAACACTTTTGCGTGCTATTCTTAAAAGAACTTGGATTGACATTTCTATGGACTTTATTTTGGGGTTGCCTAGGACTAAGAAGGGGAGGGATTCTATTTATGGATTACTTTATGGGCTAAACTTTGCACAATAAAGTTGTAATCTACTACTTGTCATCCTCAAACGGATGGACAAACTGAAGTTGTAAATAGAACTTTGGGAACACTTTTGCGTGCTATTCTTAAAAGAACTTGGATTGACATTTCTATGGACTTTATTTTGGGGTTGCCTAGGACTAAGAAGGGGAGGGATTCTATTTATGGATTACTTTATGGGCTAAACTTTGCACAATAAAGTTGTAATCTACTACTTGTCATCCTCAAACGGATGGACAAACTGAAGTTGTAAATAGAACTTTGGGAACACTTTTGCGTGCTATTCTTAAAAGAACTTGGATTGACATTTCTATGGACTTTATTTTGGGGTTGCCTAGGACTAAGAAGGGGAGGGATTCTATTTATGGATTACTTTATGGGCTAAACTTTGCACAATAAAGTTGTAATCTACTACTTGTCATCCTCAAACGGATGGACAAACTGAAGTTGTAAATAGAACTTTGGAACACTTTTGCGTGCTATTCTTAAAAGAACTTGGATTGACATTTCTATGGACTTTATTTTGGGGTTGCCTAGGACTAAGAAGGGGAGGGATTCTATTTATGGATTACTTTATGGGCTAAACTTTGCACAATAAAGTTGTAATCTACTACTTGTCATCCTCAAACGGATGGACAAACTGAAGTTGTAAATAGAACTTTGGGAACACTTTTGCGTGCTATTCTTAAAAGAACTTGGATTGACATTTCTATGGACTTTATTTTGGGGTTGCCTAGGACTAAGAAGGGGAGGGATTCTATTTATGGATTACTTTATGGGCTAAACTTTGCACAATAAAGTTGTAATCTACTACTTGTCATCCTCAAACGGATGGACAAACTGAAGTTGTAAATAGAACTTTGGGAACACTTTTGCGTGCTATTCTTAAAAGAACTTGGATTGACATTTCTATGGACTTTATTTTGGGGTTGCCTAGGACTAAGAAGGGGAGGGATTCTATTTATGGATTACTTTATGGGCTAAACTTTGCACAATAAAGTTGTAATCTACTACTTGTCATCCTCAAACGGATGGACAAACTGAAGTTGTAAATAGAACTTTGAGAACACTTTTGCGTGCTATTCTTAAAAGAACTTGGATTGACATTTCTATGGACTTTATTTTGGGGTTGCCTAGGACTAAGAAGGGGAGGGATTCTATTTATGGATTACTTTATGGGCTAAACTTTGCACAATAAAGTTGTAATCTACTACTTGTCATCCTCAAACGGATGGACAAACTGAAGTTGTAAATAGAACTTTGGGAACACTTTTGCGTGCTATTCTTAAAAGAACTTGGATTGACATTTCTATGGACTTTATTTTGGGGTTGCCTAGGACTAAGAAGGGGAGGGATTCTATTTATGGATTACTTTATGGGCTAAACTTTGCACAATAAAGTTGTAATCTACTACTTGTCATCCTCAAACGGATGGACAAACTGAAGTTGTAAATAGAACTTTGGGAACACTTTTGCGTGCTATTCTTAAAAGAACTTGGATTGACATTTCTATGGACTTTATTTTGGGGTTGCCTAGGACTAAGAAGGGGAGGGATTCTATTTATGGATTACTTTATGGGCTAAACTTTGCACAATAAAGTTGTAATCTACTACTTGTCATCCTCAAACGGATGGACAAACTGAAGTTGTAAATAGAACTTTGGGAACACTTTTGCGTGCTATTCTTAAAAGAACTTGGATTGACATTTCTATGGACTTTATTTTGGGGTTGCCTAGGACTAAGAAGGGGAGGGATTCTATTTATGGATTACTTTATGGGCTAAACTTTGCACAATAAAGTTGTAATCTACTACTTGTCATCCTCAAACGGATGGACAAACTGAAGTTGTAAATAGAACTTTGAGAACACTTTTGCGTGCTATTCTTAAAAGAACTTGGATTGACATTTCTATGGACTTTATTTTGGGGTTGCCTAGGACTAAGAAGGGGAGGGATTCTATTTATGGATTACTTTATGGGCTAAACTTTGCACAATAAAGTTGTAATCTACTACTTGTCATCCTCAAACGGATGGACAAACTGAAGTTGTAAATAGAACTTTGGGAACACTTTTGCGTGCTATTCTTAAAAGAACTTGGATTGACATTTCTATGGACTTTATTTTGGGGTTGCCTAGGACTAAGAAGGGGAGGGATTCTATTTATGGATTACTTTATGGGCTAAACTTTGCACAATAAAGTTGTAATCTACTACTTGTCATCCTCAAACGGATGGACAAACTGAAGTTGTAAATAGAACTTTGAGAACACTTTTGCGTGCTATTCTTAAAAGAACTTGGATTGACATTTCTATGGACTTTATTTTGGGGTTGCCTAGGACTAAGAAGGGGAGGGATTCTATTTATGGATTACTTTATGGGCTAAACTTTGCACAATAAAGTTGTAATCTACTACTTGTCATCCTCAAACGGATGGACAAACTGAAGTTGTAAATAGAACTTTGGGAACACTTTTGCGTGCTATTCTTAAAAGAACTTGGATTGACATTTCTATGGACTTTATTTTGGGGTTGCCTAGGACTAAGAAGGGGAGGGATTCTATTTATGGATTACTTTATGGGCTAAACTTTGCACAATAAAGTTGTAATCTACTACTTGTCATCCTCAAACGGATGGACAAACTGAAGTTGTAAATAGAACTTTGGGAACACTTTTGCGTGCTATTCTTAAAAGAACTTGGATTGACATTTCTATGGACTTTATTTTGGGGTTGCCTAGGACTAAGAAGGGGAGGGATTCTATTTATGGATTACTTTATGGGCTAAACTTTGCACAATAAAGTTGTAATCTACTACTTGTCATCCTCAAACGGATGGACAAACTGAAGTTGTAAATAGAACTTTGGGAACACTTTTGCGTGCTATTCTTAAAAGAACTTGGATTGACATTTCTATGGACTTTATTTTGGGGTTGCCTAGGACTAAGAAGGGGAGGGATTCTATTTATGGATTACTTTATGGGCTAAACTTTGCACAATAAAGTTGTAATCTACTACTTGTCATCCTCAAACGGATGGACAAACTGAAGTTGTAAATAGAACTTTGGAACACTTTTGCGTGCTATTCTTAAAAGAACTTGGATTGACATTTCTATGGACTTTATTTTGGGGTTGCCTAGGACTAAGAAGGGGAGGGATTCTATTTATGGATTACTTTATGGGCTAAACTTTGCACAATAAAGTTGTAATCTACTACTTGTCATCCTCAAACGGATGGACAAACTGAAGTTGTAAATAGAACTTTGGGAACACTTTTGCGTGCTATTCTTAAAAGAACTTGGATTGACATTTCTATGGACTTTATTTTGGGGTTGCCTAGGACTAAGAAGGGGAGGGATTCTATTTATGGATTACTTTATGGGCTAAACTTTGCACAATAAAGTTGTAATCTACTACTTGTCATCCTCAAACGGATGGACAAACTGAAGTTGTAAATAGAACTTTGGAACACTTTTGCGTGCTATTCTTAAAAGAACTTGGATTGACATTTCTATGGACTTTATTTTGGGGTTGCCTAGGACTAAGAAGGGGAGGGATTCTATTTATGGATTACTTTATGGGCTAAACTTTGCACAATAAAGTTGTAATCTACTACTTGTCATCCTCAAACGGATGGACAAACTGAAGTTGTAAATAGAACTTTGGGAACACTTTTGCGTGCTATTCTTAAAAGAACTTGGATTGACATTTCTATGGACTTTATTTTGGGGTTGCCTAGGACTAAGAAGGGGAGGGATTCTATTTATGGATTACTTTATGGGCTAAACTTTGCACAATAAAGTTGTAATCTACTACTTGTCATCCTCAAACGGATGGACAAACTGAAGTTGTAAATAGAACTTTGGGAACACTTTTGCGTGCTATTCTTAAAAGAACTTGGATTGACATTTCTATGGACTTTATTTTGGGGTTGCCTAGGACTAAGAAGGGGAGGGATTCTATTTATGGATTACTTTATGGGCTAAACTTTGCACAATAAAGTTGTAATCTACTACTTGTCATCCTCAAACGGATGGACAAACTGAAGTTGTAAATAGAACTTTGGGAACACTTTTGCGTGCTATTCTTAAAAGAACTTGGATTGACATTTCTATGGACTTTATTTTGGGGTTGCCTAGGACTAAGAAGGGGAGGGATTCTATTTATGGATTACTTTATGGGCTAAACTTTGCACAATAAAGTTGTAATCTACTACTTGTCATCCTCAAACGGATGGACAAACTGAAGTTGTAAATAGAACTTTGGGAACACTTTTGCGTGCTATTCTTAAAAGAACTTGGATTGACATTTCTATGGACTTTATTTTGGGGTTGCCTAGGACTAAGAAGGGGAGGGATTCTATTTATGGATTACTTTATGGGCTAAACTTTGCACAATAAAGTTGTAATCTACTACTTGTCATCCTCAAACGGATGGACAAACTGAAGTTGTAAATAGAACTTTGAGAACACTTTTGCGTGCTATTCTTAAAAGAACTTGGATTGACATTTCTATGGACTTTATTTTGGGGTTGCCTAGGACTAAGAAGGGGAGGGATTCTATTTATGGATTACTTTATGGGCTAAACTTTGCACAATAAAGTTGTAATCTACTACTTGTCATCCTCAAACGGATGGACAAACTGAAGTTGTAAATAGAACTTTGGAACACTTTTGCGTGCTATTCTTAAAAGAACTTGGATTGACATTTCTATGGACTTTATTTTGGGGTTGCCTAGGACTAAGAAGGGGAGGGATTCTATTTATGGATTACTTTATGGGCTAAACTTTGCACAATAAAGTTGTAATCTACTACTTGTCATCCTCAAACGGATGGACAAACTGAAGTTGTAAATAGAACTTTGGGAACACTTTTGCGTGCTATTCTTAAAAGAACTTGGATTGACATTTCTATGGACTTTATTTTGGGGTTGCCTAGGACTAAGAAGGGGAGGGATTCTATTTATGGATTACTTTATGGGCTAAACTTTGCACAATAAAGTTGTAATCTACTACTTGTCATCCTCAAACGGATGGACAAACTGAAGTTGTAAATAGAACTTTGGGAACACTTTTGCGTGCTATTCTTAAAAGAACTTGGATTGACATTTCTATGGACTTTATTTTGGGGTTGCCTAGGACTAAGAAGGGGAGGGATTCTATTTATGGATTACTTTATGGGCTAAACTTTGCACAATAAAGTTGTAATCTACTACTTGTCATCCTCAAACGGATGGACAAACTGAAGTTGTAAATAGAACTTTGGAACACTTTTGCGTGCTATTCTTAAAAGAACTTGGATTGACATTTCTATGGACTTTATTTTGGGGTTGCCTAGGACTAAGAAGGGGAGGGATTCTATTTATGGATTACTTTATGGGCTAAACTTTGCACAATAAAGTTGTAATCTACTACTTGTCATCCTCAAACGGATGGACAAACTGAAGTTGTAAATAGAACTTTGAGAACACGTTTGCGTGCTATTCTTAAAAGAACTTGGATTGACATTTCTATGGACTTTATTTTGGGGTTGCCTAGGACTAAGAAGGGGAGGGATTCTATTTATGGATTACTTTATGGGCTAAACTTTGCACAATAAAGTTGTAATCTACTACTTGTCATCCTCAAACGGATGGACAAACTGAAGTTGTAAATAGAACTTTGGAACACTTTTGCGTGCTATTCTTAAAAGAACTTGGATTGACATTTCTATGGACTTTATTTTGGGGTTGCCTAGGACTAAGAAGGGGAGGGATTCTATTTATGGATTACTTTATGGGCTAAACTTTGCACAATAAAGTTGTAATCTACTACTTGTCATCCTCAAACGGATGGACAAACTGAAGTTGTAAATAGAACTTTGGGAACACTTTTGCGTGCTATTCTTAAAAGAACTTGGATTGACATTTCTATGGACTTTATTTTGGGGTTGCCTAGGACTAAGAAGGGGAGGGATTCTATTTATGGATTACTTTATGGGCTAAACTTTGCACAATAAAGTTGTAATCTACTACTTGTCATCCTCAAACGGATGGACAAACTGAAGTTGTAAATAGAACTTTGAGAACACTTTTGCGTGCTATTCTTAAAAGAACTTGGATTGACATTTCTATGGACTTTATTTTGGGGTTGCCTAGGACTAAGAAGGGGAGGGATTCTATTTATGGATTACTTTATGGGCTAAACTTTGCACAATAAAGTTGTAATCTACTACTTGTCATCCTCAAACGGATGGACAAACTGAAGTTGTAAATAGAACTTTGGGAACACTTTTGCGTGCTATTCTTAAAAGAACTTGGATTGACATTTCTATGGACTTTATTTTGGGGTTGCCTAGGACTAAGAAGGGGAGGGATTCTATTTATGGATTACTTTATGGGCTAAACTTTGCACAATAAAGTTGTAATCTACTACTTGTCATCCTCAAACGGATGGACAAACTGAAGTTGTAAATAGAACTTTGAGAACACGTTTGCGTGCTATTCTTAAAAGAACTTGGATTGACATTTCTATGGACTTTATTTTGGGGTTGCCTAGGACTAAGAAGGGGAGGGATTCTATTTATGGATTACTTTATGGGCTAAACTTTGCACAATAAAGTTGTAATCTACTACTTGTCATCCTCAAACGGATGGACAAACTGAAGTTGTCAATAGAACTTTAGGAACACTTTTGCGTGCTATTCTTAAAAGAACTTGGATTGACATTTCTATGGACTTTATTTTGGGGTTGCCTAGGACTAAGAAGGGGAGGGATTCTATTTATGGACTACTTTATGGGCTAAACTTTGCACAATAAAGTTGTAATCTACTACTTGTCATCCTCAAACAGATGGACAAACTGAAGTTGTCAATAGAACTTTGGGAACACTTTTGCGTGCTATTCTTAAAAGAACTTGGATTGACATTTCTATGGACTTTATTTTGGGGTTGCCTAGGACTAAGAAGGGGAGGGATTCTATTTATGGATTACTTTATGGGCTAAACTTTGCACAATAAAGTTGTAATCTACTACTTGTCATCCTCAAACGGATGGACAAACTGAAGTTGTAAATAGAACTTTGAGAACACGTTTGCGTGCTATTCTTAAAAGAACTTGGATTGACATTTCTATAGACTTTATTTTGGGGTTGCCTAGGACTAAGAAGGGGAGGGATTATATTTATGGATTACTTTATGGGCTAAACTTTGCACAATAAAGTTGTAATCTACTACTTGTCATCCTCAAACGGATGGACAAACTGAAGTTGTAAATAGAACTTTGGGAACACTTTTGCATGCTATTCTTAAAAGAACTTGGATTGACATTTCTATGGACTTTATTCTGGGGTTGCCAAGGACTAAGAAGGGGAGGGATTCTGTGGGGACCCGGACGCTAATCATCTTCTTAATCATCGTTAGGATTTAATTATCAGTTCTGATAAACAGGGTCTAAAAAAAATTTCTTTTTCAAATGAATTTGCGGAAGGTAATGGCAATCTACAAAATATACATCTCTGTTAGGATCGGCTATTGGGGTAATCGTTGAGCTACAATAGCTCGGTTCTTGAAATATTGAACACCGATGAATTAAATCGAGTTTGGTTAAAAACCAAGCGGAAAATACTCGAAATAATCCTTCGTAGAAACCGAATAAATATTTTGTAAACCATTTAAAATATATGCACGTTGAATGAGTTAAAATATTCAGTTGAAGCATTTTATCAAACACTTGGTATACAATATTTTGGTATTTGAAGAACACATAAAATGCTTCAACAATGCATCTTTAAAACTATGGAAATGATAATTAAATGCAATAAACAAATAGACACGAATTTGTTTATGGATGTTCGGAGATTTCAAACACTCCTACGTCACCCCTTCTTCCCCTTGGGAAGGATCCACTAGAAGACTTTGATTTATACAACTCATTGTACAAACCCATTCAGCTAGGACTTACCCACTGCCTAAAACTGAACTCCTAGCACTCAAGATTGTAGGCAGCACCTCACAATCAGCATATTGTTTAATGTCTCATATGCAAAGTGTTAGAGTAGGTGCCCGTCGAGCCAAGTGTTGGCCGAGTGTTCACAATGAAACTCTATGTATAAGCAATCTTTATTTTAATAATATTTGAAATTATTATTTTGGCACATCTTTATCTGTATACCCATGCTAGTTGCATAGATAAAGCCCTTGAATATACAAATAGTAGAAAGAATATGAGATGCTCATATGATGAGTATCATGAAACTCATATTTGTAATACTGTATATTCTAAACGGTTCCTAGTCGATTCAGCCGCCACTAAGAAGGATATAGGCCGCTAGAGTTCGAGACTAGTATCTGCGATGTGAGTACCATGTTTCATTGGTAGGGGACATTGTGATGTCCGAACATGCAGATAGGTGCTCCTTGTAGAGTGCACTGAACAACCCTCCATAAAAGGACATTCCAAGTGGTTCTCACTTATCGAGTGGAAATGTCCTAGTTTATGGTTGTACAGAATAAGTCCTTATGACCCGGGACAACATTGAGACTCTATGTGCTAGAATTACACTTTGACTTGTTTACAGACTCTTATGGGGTCATCAGGTGGCAAGGTTGGGTGTTCTGTCGAAACACATAGGAGTCGATGCATTGTAGTCGAGGATTCACCGCTTACCTTCGGGTATGGATATCCTATGTGTTATCATGTGTATGTAGATCGAAATCTCTGGCCAGAGTATGGTTGTAATTATGAAAGGTGTTTCATAGATTACACCATCGATGCAACTACGACATGACACATAGTATCGATTCATTGACAACTCTCGATAAACCAATGGTTGTCGAATCGATCGGGATATATGAGTTGAAGGGATCGTACTGTACGCTAACCATAATAGAATGGTTCTTGCAGGCACTATCATTTGATACCTAGGGAATCATGTAAGCGATGCTGCTAGGCGTTTAACATGATTGGTTGGGTACTATCAGACTTGAGTTCTGACGTTCTTATTATCAAGGTGTTGATAAATAAGAATGGAGCAATTGGGGTATGCTCATATAAGGACATGTTTAGTCCGAATCACATAGAGATGTGAACCCACGGCTAGTTGTATCAATGAACCATTGAGGGCCACACAAGTACTAGCTTTCTAGATCCCGTTGAGAAGTAAAAATAGTTCAATGTGTTGAACGGCTTATAAAGGAGTTTATAAGCGTGAGGAAAATTAGAAGTATGACTTCTATAAAGGAGAAAATAGTTCAATGTGTTGAACAACTTATAAATGAGTTTATAAGTGTAAAGAAAAATAGAAGTATGACTTCTATGAGAGAAATGTAAATTTTAATTTTTGGAAGTGTTCTTAAATTAAAATTTGGCCAAGTGAATAATGTATTTGAAAATTGTGATTTTCATAAACATTATTATGGACTAAATTAAATTAATTCAAGTGTTGAATTAATTAAACACTAGTGGACCTAGTAGAGTCCAAATAATTAAATTAATTCAAGTGTTGAATTAATTAAATAATATTGAGTCTTGTAGAGCTCAATTAAAATAATTATTTAACCAGTGGGACTTGGGTAAATTCAAGTAATATTTAATTAGTCTCAAATATGTTTGAGATAATTAAAATTTAGTCCAAGGTTTTTAATTTTATTAAAAACCATATATTATGCATGTATGGGAGGTGAAAGGTTGGGAGACTACTTTTTGAGTTTTCAAGGCATGGCATGCACCTTTTTGACTCTACTTTTTCACAAACCAAGACAAGTCTTCCCACTTCACTCCCACAACACCTTATGGCCGAAATTCTACATGTCATTCTCTCCCATTTTTCTCCAAAAATTTTGTTCTTCAATTTGTTGAGGAACACTTCACTTCTCTTTGATAAATCCTCATATTTTTCTACCGCAAAATATGAGGGGATCTACCTAGTTGGTGGTGGGCCTAATTTGAAGGAAAGACTCAAGGAGGAGGAAGCTTGTAGATTGCCATTCCTTTCAAGAGCTTTGTTGTTTGACAACATAGTTGGAGCCATACATCAACCTCAAGAGGTTGATAGGTATATCTCTCAAACACCCTATGAATGTCATTATGTGTGTTTTTGGTGTTTGTTGCACAAAGAAATGGGGTGGCCGAAATTTTTCATAAAAATTTGATTTTTTTTAAACTTCCGTTGCGCTTCCGGTCACCGTAACCGATCCCCTTTCAAGTGGTATCAAGAGCTATGGTTACCATTTTGTGTAGCATAATACATGATATTATATTGAGATCATTTTCTAACCGTTTGAGATATTTTTTGCAACCAAAATCAAGGCCACTTTTGAAGCTTTTTTGGGCAGCATGATGCTGCCCATTTCGGGCGCCTCGGGCTGCCCGAAACGGGCAGCAAGGGCAGCCCAAGCCCCCGAAACCTCTAGTTTAATAAAAAAAAAAAAAAAATTTTTTTGTTGCCGGAATCCGGCGACGGAGCTCAGGCGACGGCGATGACGACTAGGGTTTCCAAAAGTGTTTTGGATTACCAAAGTGTCATGGGCCTTGAGTTGTTGGGCCATTGGATGGCCAACACATTTGTGATTTTAAATGGGCCAAAAATGTTTTTGGTGAAAAATTGAGTTTTTGGGCCCTTAAGTTTAAAATTACAAAAGTTACAAATTTTTCTCATGAAATAAATAATTTAAGTTGGACTTTAATTATTTATAGTAAATGGTGATTTACAAGAAATTCGGTTATAAATAAATTAATTGGAAAGTAGACAAAGGTGTTTGTATACTTTGTTAATTTAATTTATAATCGTGGCGGTTAGTGATTGGATCAAGATATATAATATTGGATCAATTAATTATTGTGATAATTAATTGATGGTGTATGTTATGTGATATTATGCATGAAGGATGATCAAAAGCCCAAGCCCAATTTGCTAGGTGTATGCTAGGATATTTGATGTTGAATGATTGTAATAATTATCAAATTTAAAGTGGGCTTGGTTTATGGCCCGTTCCCACCCCATGAGATGTATCCCTATTTGCCATGGATATTTATTTGTAAATATTAGTATAGTGGATGATCAAGATTGGAAGATGGTGGCCATGATGATTATGAAGATCGAAGACATGTAAATATTGGAAGCTAATGTAATAGTTGCATTGCATCCCGTGCATTTACCCTAGGATTGGACCTAGGCCCGTGTTTAGCTCACACGGGCCATTAGTATTGGGGCGATTGATCATCCTTGTTTGTTTACTGTTTATAATATATGCATGATATGTTATAAATAATGAGTATGTGCGTTATTATTATGATAATAACAAAGTTGCATGAATCCGGCAAACATACGATCAAACATGGCGAGCTTTTAAAATAAAATTAATGATGAGACCTTTCAAAATTAAAAACCCTCATTTTGAATAAGATTCAAAATTAATATCAAGCCCGAAAAGGAGAATTATAAATTTGTTTATAATTTCCATGTCTTCCATCGACAATGGGTGCATGATGAACGCTACCCGTACTCGGGGCTCGGCTCATATTATTGGGGGAGCTTTGGGTGCCGGAAAGCTGTGACATCCATTGACATGGTGATGTGAACAACGTGGAACTCCCATGATTTCGGCTAATATTATTGGGGGAACTCATGGCGACCGTCCATTAAGGTTCAACATCGATGGGTAAGGCTTGACACGTGAAGATGAACGACGTCATATTATTGGGTCCTAATCAAACGTGAGACAAAAGTTTACGTAAAGGGTTGCATGGCGATGCAATTGGAAACTACCTTTTAGGAATTGTGATTGGCTGATATTATTCGGGATCACAATTTGCTAATTGGACCTTACGTACCTTCTGAGGAAAGTGTTTCCCGTTTTCACTAGAGGGTAGTGAAAATGTCAAAACAGTGGGAGCAAATATTTATGAAGTAAAAGTCCAAACTTCATATCTTACTAAATATTTTAAAATAGTCATCAACATTTATCTGTTTTTACTTTTCAGTACAAATTAACAATGTCTTTGATTCACAATCTGATATCCGTAATACTCGACAAACACATATTAACTGGACCTAATTACCTCACTTGGCTAAGAAACCTAAAAATCGTCTTGAATTCGGAAAGGGTAGCATATACACTGACTGAGTCGTCCCCTGTTGAGGCTCCGACTGACTGCAATCCTGGGGAATTGCAGGCTTACAAGGAATGGTGTGACATGACTTGATAGCCAGGTGTTATATGCTGACTTTTATGAATGATGAGCTGCAGAGGCGTTTTGAGGGTGCAAAGAGTGCTGCTGACATTCATTTGCACCTCAAGGAGCTCTTTGGTGAGCAAACACGTCCTCTTAGGCATGCTACCGTCAAGGAGCTAATCACTTTGCGCATGCGAGATGGGGCCTCGGTCCATGAGCATGGCCTAAAGGTGATTGGGCTCGTGGACAAGCTCGTTGGCATGGATCTGATCTTGCCTTCGGAGTTGACCACCGACGTGTTGCTCTTATCGCTACCTAGCTCATTTGATCCTTTTGTGGTGAACTTCAACATGAACAAGCTAGAACCGACCCTTGAGGAGTTGGTGAATATGCTTGTTACGTTTGAATCAACCATCAAGAAAGAGAAGTTGGTTCTTTATGTGGGTTCTTCATCTGGTACGAAGATTGATCCACATGGGAAGGGAAAGAAGCGTTCTTTCCAACGTCCCAAGAAGAACGTGCCCTTGTTGATGCAATCTCCGAACCCCGTTGTGGCAGCCACACCAGTTAGGGCTGACAAGACTAGTGATGTTTGTCATCACTGCAAGAAGCCTGGACATTGGAGGCGAAATTGCAAGGAATATCTGACCCAGAAGATTTTTGGAAACAGTATGTTCTAAATTTAAGTAAACGTTTCAATTAACTCTACTTCTTGGGTATTAGATACCGGTTGTAACTCACATCTCTGTAATGGGTTACAGGTGATGGGAAGAAGTAGAATGCTTAAGTAAGGTGTGACCTTCTAGAGGATGGGCAATGGAGCAAGAGTTGCTGCCAAGGCTATTGAAGATGTTTACTTATTATTGAACAATAGTTTAAGTTAATTATATGAGATGTTTTGTTCGTACCTAATTTTGTAAAAAACATTATTTCCATTTCTATGTTGATAAAAATAGATATTCTTGTTTATTTTGCAAAGGTGTTTGCAACATTTACATGAATGAATGTTTGATTGGTACTAATGAACTTGAAAACGATCTCTATAACTTAAATTAAAAGATATTCCACTAAATGTCCATTCAAAGGCATACACCATATGAGATATGGATGGGTAAGCCTCCTAAGTATTCTTATCTTAGAATATGGGGGTACCCTTCTTTTGAAGCAGGTAGTGGGACATAAATTGGATAGTCGATCCATTTTATGCTACTTTGTGGGATATCCAATGAATTCGATTGGATACTACTTCTATCATCCCCAAGAAACAAAAGTGTTTGTTTCTAAGAATGCGACCTTTTTTGGAAAGGGAATTTCTATTGGATAGAAAAAGGGAGATGATAGAACTCGAAGAGGTTCGAGAGACACCCACAATTATAGAACCCACACCCGAAGAGCCAAGAGAGGAGATACAAGCTCCTAGAAGATCCGACAGAGTCTCGAGACCACCTATGAGGTATGGTCTGCTTCTTGAAGAGGGCCATGATGAGCCTAACCATGGATGTGATCCAAGGACCTTCAAGGAAGCGTTATCTGATGCCGATTCATCCAAATGGCTTGAAGCTATGGAACGTGATATATTTTCCATACATTCGAACCAAGTGTGGGATCTTATGGATCCACCTGAGGGAAAGGTTCCCATAGGGACTTGGGACGGATGGGAAGGTATTGACCTTCAAGGCGCGATTGGTGGCAAAAGGATATACTCAAAGACAAGGAGTTGACTTTGAGGAAACCTTTTCTCCAATTGCAATGTTCAAGTCCATAAGGATTTTGCTAGCCATAGCTGCATGGTATGACTATGAGATATGGCAGATGGATGTCAAGACAAACTTTCTTAATGGGGATTTTAAGAAAGTTATTTACATGTCTTAACCTGAAGGGTTTACATCTATCGGAAGTGAGCATATGGTATGCAAACTTCAGAGATCTATTTATGATCTAAAGCAGGCATCTAGGAGTTGGAACCACAGATTCGACAGTACAATCAAATAGTTTGATTTACTAAGAATCCTGAGGAACCATGTGTGTATAAGAAGGTCAGTGGGAGTGTTGTGACATTCCTGGTGCTTTATGTTGATGACATTCTACTCATTGGGAATGATGTAGGAATGTTGCAATCAACTAAGATATAGTTAGCGAGTAAGTTCTCGATGCAGGACTTGGGTGAAGCATCTTTTGTATTGGGATACAGATCTATAGTGATAGATCGAAAAGATTGCTTGGTCTCACCCAGTCCACATACATTGATACCATCGTGAAGCCGTTCTCGATGGATGAGTCCAAGGGAGGACATCTACCAATGTGTCATGGCGTGTCCCTATCCAAGTCTGTCTCCCAAGACTGATGCAGAGATAGTGGCGATGACACGCATTCCGTATGCTTCGGCAATTGGTAGCATTATGTATGGGATGATATCTACACGTCTTGACGTGGCTTTCGCACTAAGTGTAGTGAGTAGATATCAATCGAACCCTGGTCTTCCACACTGAAAGCTGTGAAAGACATCCTCAAGTAGTTGAGAAGGACCAATAAATTGTTCTTGGTCTATGGTGTGGAGAACTAAAATTGGAAGGCTATACCGACTCTAGATTCCAAAGCGATATCGATGACTCGAAGTCAAACTCTGGTTTTGTATTCATGCTCAATGGTGCTGCAGTCTCTTGGAAGAGTTCCAAGCAAGACAATATTACGGATTCCAGCACAGAGGCCGAATACATTGCTGCATCAGATGCAGCAAGGGAGGCTGTTTGGATAAGGAATTTTGTCCAAGAGTTGGGCGTCATTCCTAATGGAGTTGATCCTGTCCCGGTGTTGGGTGACAACACGGGAGCTATAGCTCAAGCAAATGAGCCTAGGTCTCATCAGAAATCCAAACTAGTATTGAGAAAGTACCACATCCTCGGAGAGATTGTGGAAAGAGGAGAAGTGTCTTTTGACACAGTCGGCTCTGCCGATAATGTTGTTGATCCACTAGCTAAGCCTTTACCTGGACCATTATTCGACAAGCATCGCGAATCAATGGGTTTAAAGCATATGGGTAGTTGGCTCTAGTGCAAGTGGGAGATTGTTAGAGTAGGTGCCCGTCGAGCCAAGTGTTGGCCGAGTGTTCACAATGAAACTCTATGTATAAGCAATCTTTATTTTAATAATATTTGAAATTATTATTTTGGCACATCTTTATCTGTATACCCATGCTAGTTGCATAGATAAAGCCCTTGAATATACAAATAGTAGAAAGAATATGAGATGCTCATATGATGAGTATCATGAAACTCATATTTGTAATACTGTATATTCTAAACGGTTCCTAGTCGATTCAGCCGCCACTAAGAAGGATATAGGCCGCTAGAGTTCGAGACTAGTATCTGCGATGTGAGTACCATGTTTCATTGGTAGGGGACATTGTGATGTCCGAACATGCAGATAGGTGCTCCTTGTAGAGTGCACTGAACAACCCTCCATAAAAGGACATTCCAAGTGGTTCTCACTTATCGAGTGGAAATGTCCTAGTTTATGGTTGTACAGAATAAGTCCTTATGACCCGGGACAACATTGAGACTCTATGTGCTAGAATTACACTTTGACTTGTTTACAGACTCTTATGGGGTCATCAGGTGGCAAGGTTGGGTGTTCTGTCGAAACACATAGGAGTCGATGCATTGTAGTCGAGGATTCACCGCTTACCTTCGGGTATGGATATCCTATGTGTTATCATGTGTATGTAGATCGAAATCTCTGGCCAGAGTATGGTTGTAATTATGAAAGGTGTTTCATAGATTACACCATCGATGCAACTACGACATGACACATAGTATCGATTCATTGACAACTCTCGATAAACCAATGGTTGTCGAATCGATCGGGATATATGAGTTGAAGGGACCGTACTGTACGCTAACCATAATAGAATGGTTCTTGCAGGCACTATCATTTGATACCTAGGGAATCATGTAAGCGATGCTGCTAGGCGTTTAACATGATTGGTTGGGTACTATCAGACTTGAGTTCTGACGTTCTTATTATCAAGGTGTTGATAAATAAGAATGGAGCAATTGGGGTATGCTCATATAAGGACATGTTTAGTCCGAATCACATAGAGATGTGAACCCACGGCTAGTTGTATCAATGAACCATTGAGGGCCACACAAGTACTAGCTTTCTAGATCCCGTTGAGAAGTAAAAATAGTTCAATGTGTTGAACGGCTTATAAAGGAGTTTATAAGCGTGAGGAAAATTAGAAGTATGACTTCTATAAAGGAGAAAATAGTTCAATGTGTTGAACAACTTATAAATGAGTTTATAAGTGTAAAGAAAAATAGAAGTATGACTTCTCTGAGAGAAATGTAAATTTTAATTTTTGGAAGTGTTCTTAAATTAAAATTTGGCCAAGTGAATAATGTATTTGAAAATTGTGATTTTCATAAACATTATTATGGACTAAATTAAATTAATTCAAGTGTTGAATTAATTAAACACTAGTGGACCTAGTAGAGTCCAAATAATTAAATTAATTCAAGTGTTGAATTAATTAAATAATATTGAGTCTTGTAGAGCTCAATTAAAATAATTATTTAACTAGTGGGACTTGGGTAAATTCAAGTAATGTTTAATTAGTCTCAAATATGTTTGAGATAATTAAAATTTAGTCCAAGGTTTTTAATTTGATTAAAAACCATATATTATGCATGCATGGGAGGTGAAAGGTTGGGAGACTACTTTTTGAGTTTTCAAGGCATGGCATGCACCTTTTTGACTCTACTTTTTCACAAACCAAGACAAGTCTTCCCACTTCACTCCCACAACACCTTATGGCCGAAATTCTTCATGTCATTCTCTCCCATTTTTCTCCAAAAATTTTGTTCTTCAATTTGTTGAGGAACACTTCACTTCTCTTTGATAAATCCTGTAGTGACCCGTTCCAGAATCACCTACTAATCAGAACTTAAGCATGCAAAATTAACACTTAAAACTGAATCAGGTAAACAGCGGAAAAACAATAATACAACCCAAATCGAATCTGTAAGTACAAAAATACTTAAACAACCAGATCGAACTAAATTCCAAGAACAAATACCAACAACTACAGGTCAACCTCTGCCAGCTCCCTGTCCACTCCCTCCTGGACCGTCTAACCTGAGACCTGCCCCATCGAATAGGGTGTCCAAAACAGAGATAAACCGAGGACGTGAGCATAAAACGCTCAGTACCGAAAGCATGAGTATACAAGACTATGACATGCATGTATGCAAAATGTACTGGATACCAGGATCTGGGTATAACGAAATACTGCTCAGACAAATGACGTCAAGGTATGTAGCACTCTGCGCCGTCGCACCAGGAGGTGGCTCCCATACCAAATGAACCTGTGGATATACCGGTGACCTGACCACCGTCGGCCAACGGGGTCCAACCATCCACAACAAATGAGGGCTGAGCACCCTCTCAACAGGCTATCTCAAAGATAATCAGGCTCAACATGATTATGCAAATGCCGCATAATAAACCATGCATCACATGACAGATAATAATGCAACATATAAACATGCAACACATAGTAAAGCATACTCAATCCTGCTATCTCGGATAGTACTTTCGTACCTCAAACCAGTAGATCCTAGCAATCAGCCCTAGAATCAAGCCTACAATCCAAGTGATACCATATCACTAAACCACATCTAAAAGCCTTAACTAGACTAATAGATACTCCCAAATCTCAAAGGGAACCCAGAACTATACCTGCGTCCGTAGTCAGCCCACTGATGCCGCTAGCCCCCAACTAGAGCACAGCTCCGCTACAAAACCAGTAGCTCCCCGCTAGTGCCCGAACCTCGGGAAAAGACTAGAAACCCATCAGAAACGACTAAAACGCTCTGGAACTCTCGGAATTGGCGAGTGAAAAGTGAAGCCTCGCGCTTCTATTTATAGACAATGATCGGAAGATCCGATCCACTTCGGAAGATCCGATCCGGTGCACTTCGGAAGATCCGATCCACTTCGGAAGATCCGAACTCTGCATGTCTTCCACGTGTCCAGCCACCTGTCTCGGACGATCCGAACCCCGATCGGACGATCCGAACCCTGACATGACATGACTCGTCTGATTCCGAACAGAACGGTCCATCCGAACCCACTTCGGACGATCCGAACCAACTTCGGACGATCCGAACCCGGTTCGGTCCTTCCGATCCCACCGAAATACAATTAATCCAATAATTAACTCAAATTAGGCATCGGGATACTACATTCTCCCCCTCTAAAAAGGATTTCGTCCGCGAAATCGGGTCTGAAGAATGACAATTCTGAACAACAATACATTCAACTTAAGAATGAATTACAACTGAAGTACGACTGAAGTCACAATCATAACTGAAAATACTACAACTAGAACAACTCTGGATGCTCTGACCGCATGCGACTCTCTAGTTCCCAAGTAGCTTCTTCAGTACCTCGACGCTGCCACTGCACTAAGACAAGAGGAATAGTCTTATTCCGCAGTACCTTATCCTTCCGGTCTAAGATCGAAACCGGTCTTTCCACAAAAGACAAATCTGGATTCAGCTGAACTTCTGTCGGATGCAAAACATGAGACTCATCCGCTACGTATCGTCTCAACAAGGACACATGAAACACATTGTGAACACTAGACAGATACGGTGGCAAAGCTAATCTGTAGGCCAAATCTCCCACACATTCTAAGATCTCAAAAGGACCAATGAATCTCGGAGATAGCTTACCCTTGAGTCCAAATCTCAGAATCCTCCGAAAAGGTGATACCTTGAGAAACACTTTCTCGCCTGCATCAAAATGAAGAGGTCTGCGCTTGGTGTTCGCATAACTCGCTTGTCGATCCTGAGCAGTCTTAATCCGCTGTTTGATCACAAGAACTTTGTCCATGGCCTGCTGAATCAATTCTGGACCCTCGACCTGTCGTTCTCCGACTTCCTCCCAGAACAGAGGAGTACGACAACGTCGACCATACAATGCTTCAAACGGAGACATACCAATACTCCTATGAAAACTGTTGTTGTATGCAAACTCTATCAGTGGCAGATGATCCTGCCAAGCTGGCCCGAAATCCATCACACAAGATCTCAACATATCCTCAAGAGTACGAATAGTCCTCTCTGACTGACCGTCAGTCTCTGGGTGATATGCAGTACTCAAACTCAAGGTAGTGCCCAAAGCTTGCTGAAAGCTGCCCCAAAATCTAGATGTAAATCGAGGATCTCTGTCACTAACGATACTCACGGGCACACCATGAAACCGTACAATCTCCTGAATGTACAACCGTGCCATCCGATCGAAAGTGAAATCTCTGTTATACGGAAGAAAATGGGCAGACTTAGTAAGTCGATCCACTACCACCCAGATAGCATCTCTATTCCCCACAGACATAGGCAAGTGAGTCACGAAGTCCATCGTGATATGCTCCCACTTCCACTCCGGAATAGGAAGATTCTGCAACAAACCTCCAGGTCGTCGATACTCAGCCTTCACCTGCTGACAGACTAGGCACTTGGAGACATACTGATAAACATTACGTTTCATACCTTTCCACCAAAATCGAGTCCTCAAATCCTTATACATCTTGTTGCTCCCTGGATGAACACTCAACTTGCTACGATGAGCCTGGGACAAAATCTCCTCCCTCAAAGTGTCATCTTCCGGTACAACAACACGACCAGATAAGCACAAAAGACCCTCGGACTGATAGTGGAATCCAGAAGTATTATCTCCATCAGCCAACCGAGCTAATTTCTGAACCTTAGAATCAGACATCTGAGCATCTCTAATCCGAGAATACAAAACTGGCTCGGACAAAATAGTAGCTATACGGATACTCTCTGTTCCCTTCCGATGCTTACAATTGAATCCCATCGAACAGAAATCCTGAATAATCCCAGATACAGCACAAGTCTGAAGAGCAGATAATCTCACCTTGCGACTAAGAGCATCGGCCGTGATATTCGCAGATCCTGGATGATACTTGATCTCACAATCGTAATCCTTGAGTAGATCCATCCAACGACGCTGACGCATGTTCAACTCAGCCTGAGTGAACAGATACTTCAAACTCTTATGATCAGTGAAGATCTCAAATCGCTCACCATACAGATAATGGCGCCAGATTTTCAAAGCAAAAACGATCGCTGCTAATTCTAGATCATGAACAGGATAGTTTTCTTCATGAGGCTTTAACTGTCTCGACGCATAAGCAATCACATGCTCATTCTGCATCAGAACACACCCTAGTCCCTGTAAAGAGGCATCGGTGTAAACACTGAAACCACCAGATCCAGACGGTAAAGCCAAAACAGGCGCAGATGTCAAACGTCTGCGAAGTTCCAAGAAACTCTCTTCGCACTCTGATGTCCACTCAAATGAAACATCTTTCCGAGTGAGTTGAGTGAGTGGCTTAGCAATCTGAGAGAAGTTGACAATGAAACGGCGATAATACCCAGCCAATCCCAGAAAACTGCGGATCTCGGCTACTGTCGTCGGACGCGACCAGTTCAATACCGCTTCCACCTTGCTTGGGTCAACTGAAACTCCCTTGCTAGAAATGACATGACCAAGGAATACAACCCTGTCAATCCAAAACTCACATTTACTCAACTTCGCATAAAGCTGATTCTCGCGAAGTGTCTGTAAAATAATCCTTAAGTGTTGTACGTGTTCTTGCTGATCATGCGAATAGATTAAGATATCATCTATAAACACCACAACAAACTTATCCAAGAAATCCCGAAATACCCGATTCATCAGGTCCATAAAAACTGCTGGTGCATTCGTCGCCCCAAAAGGCATAACCAGAAACTCATAATGCCCATACCGGGTCCTGAATGCAGTCTTCGATATATCTCCCTGATGAACTCGAAGCTGATGATAACCAGACCTTAAATCAATCTTGGAATACACAGAGGTACCTTGCAGTTGATCAAATAAATCATCAATCTGTGGCAACGGATACTTATTCTTTATCGTCGCACGATTCAACTGCCGATAATCTATGCAGAGCCGCATAGAACCATCCTTCTTTTTGACAAAAAGAACTGGTGCTCCCCACGGGGACACACTGGGTCGAATATACCCCTTGTCAAGAAGATCCTGCAACTGCTGCTTCAATTCTTGCATCTCCGATGGAGCTAAACGATAAGGAGCTCTAGAGATTGGTGCCGTGCCTGGCACTAAATCAATGCCGAAATCCACTTCCCGAACGGGAGGAAAACCAGGAATCCCCTCGGGAAAAACATCCGGAAAATCGCAAACCACTGGAATGTCATTGATACCGACACTATCTGCGGACGAATCAATAGCATAGATAAGGTAGCCTTCCCCGCCCGACTCTAAAGCACGACAGGCTTTCAGAGCAGAAATCACAGGCATCGGGGGTCGCGCTCCCTCTCCAAAGAAAAACCAACTGTCGCCCTCAACTGGACGAAACTGCACAAACTTCTGATAACAGTCCACAGTAGCTCTAAACTCAGTCAGCACATCTATTCCCAGAATGCAATCAAAATCCTCCATCGCAAGAATCATCAAATTAGCAGTTAAAACATTACCCTCAAACTCTAGAGGACAACCCAAAACTAGACGTTTAGCTAGCACCGAATGACCCATCGGTGTGGAAACAGATACCACAACGTCCAAAGAAGTGAAAGGTAACTTATGACGCTTAGCAAATCTCGCAGATATGAATGAATGCGATGCACCAGTATCAATGAGAACTTAAGCAGGTAATCCACATAATAAAAACACACCTGCGATAACTCTCTCGTTCTCCTCAGCCGCCTGATCCTGGTTAAGAGCAAAGACCTGCCCTTGAGTACGCGGTCGGAGGTTAGAACCCTGAGTAGACTGTCCCTGCTGCGGCCTCTGATGAACTGAAGCCTGAGAACCAGATCCTGATCCTCCGCCCGTCTGTGGACAATCTCTCTTCATGTGGCCCAACTCACCGCACTTGTAACAAGCACCCGCAACCTTGCGACAACGTTCCGTCGGATGATCCTTCCCGCAATGCTGACACGGGCCCTTCTTCTTCCCAAAATGGTGAACTCCTCCAGATCCAGAGGAAGAAGAAGTAGATACAGCTTTCTTGAATGCTTGGGCGCGGGGACCCAAAGAACTAGTAGGACGAGCAGACTGCATGGCTCGACCTCTCAGCAAACTGCCCTCAGCCTGGCGACAACGATTCACAAGGCCCTCATACGATGTCGGATCATCGCAGACAACAACCCGATCATAAATCTCCTGATTGAGGCCCTGAAGAAAATGGTTATACTTGGCACTAGCATTGTCACTGACATGCGGAACATACGGAAGCAACTCAAAGAACTTCTGCTGATACTCATCAACAGACAAACTTCCCTGCTTCAGATTGATCAACTCAATCGCCTTGGTCTGCAGAAGAGCTGGCGGAAAGTAAAGCAACATGAAAGCGGCTCGGAAATCGGCCCAAAGAACTCGACCCTGTCGCTGAACTATCGGTGCAGAGGTAGACCTCCACCACTTGCGCGCACCACCCTCCAGCAAGAAATCAAGGGTATCAATCTGCTGCTCCGCCGAGCACTTAAAAGTCTTGAAGCAGCTCTCCATCCTCTCAAGCCAGTCCTCCGCAACATCCGGAGTCTCACCGCCCGAAAGAGGTTTCGGCCCCATCTACAAGAACCGATGCATACTAAAACTCCGAGGCTCATCACGACGGTGTTGACGACGTTCTCGATGCTCTCGACGACGCTCCCGATCGTCGTGGTCTCCACAGCGTCCAACGCTGCCATGACTACTAGCATCGTCGTCAAAACCAGACATCTTTTAGCTACAAAAGTTACCAGAGATTAAACCCAAAAGAACAGTTCTAAATCCCAAAACCTTAATGCATGCTCTGATACCATAAATGTAGTGACCCGTTCCAGAATCACCTACTAATCAGAACTTAAGCATGCAAAATTAACACTTAAAACTGAATCAGGTAAACAGCGGAAAAACAATAATACAACCCAAATCGAATCTGTAAGTACAAAAATACTTAAACAACCAGATCGAACTAAATTCCAAGAACAAATACCAACAACTACAGGTCAACCTCTGCCAGCTCCCTGTCCACTCCCTCCTGGACCGTCTAACCTGAGACCTGCCCCATCGAATAGGGTGTCCAAAACAGAGATAAACCGAGGACGTGAGCATAAAACGCTCAGTACCGAAAGCATGAGTATACAAGACTATGACATGCATGTATGCAAAATGTACTGGATACCAGGATCTGGGTATAACGAAATACTGCTCAGACAAATGACGTCAAGGTATGTAGCACTCTGCGCCGTCGCACCAGGAGGTGGCTCCCATACCAAATGAACCTGTGGATATACCGGTGACCTGACCACCGTCGGCCAACGGGGTCCAACCATCCACAACAAATGAGGGCTGAGCACCCTCTCAACAGGCTATCTCAAAGATAATCAGGCTCAACATGATTATGCAAATGCCGCATAATAAACCATGCATCACATGACAGATAATAATGCAACATATAAACATGCAACACATAGTAAAGCATACTCAATCCTGCTATCTCGGATAGTACTTTCGTACCTCAAACCAGTAGATCCTAGCAATCAGCCCTAGAATCAAGCCTACAATCCAAGTGATACCATATCACTAAACCACATCTAAAAGCCTTAACTAGACTAATAGATACTCCCAAATCTCAAAGGGAACCCAGAACTATACCTGCGTCCGTAGTCAGCCCACTGATGCCGCTAGCCCCCAACTAGAGCACAGCTCCGCTACAAAACCAGTAGCTCCCCGCTAGTGCCCGAACCTCGGGAAAAGACTAGAAACCCATCAGAAACGACTAAAACGCTCTGGAACTCTCGGAATTGGCGAGTGAAAAGTGAAGCCTCGCGCTTCTATTTATAGACAATGATCGGAAGATCCGATCCACTTCGGAAGATCCGATCCGGTGCACTTCGGAAGATCCGATCCACTTCGGAAGATCCGAACTCTGCATGTCTTCCACGTGTCCAGCCACCTGTCTCGGACGATCCGAACCCCGATCGGACGATCCGAACCCTGACATGACATGACTCGTCTGATTCCGAACAGAACGGTCCATCTGAACCCACTTCGGACGATCCGAACCAACTTCAGACGATCCGAACCCGGTTCGGTCCTTCCGATCCCACCGAAATACAATTAATCCAATAATTAACTCAAATTAGGTATCGGGATACTACAAATCCTCATATTTTTCTAGTGCAAAATATGAGGGGATCTACCTAGTTGGTGGTGGGCCTAATTTGAAGGAAAGACTCAAGGAGGAGGAAGCTTGTAGATTGCCATTCCTTTCAAGAGCTTTGTTGTTTGACAACAAAGTTGGAGCCATACATCAACCTCAAGAGGTTGATAGGTATATCTCTCAAACACCCTATGTATGACATGTTTTTGGTGTTTGTTGTATTTTGCTACACAAGATGCAAGGGGGCCGAAATTTTAAAATAAAATTATGCTTCCGTTGTGCTTTCGGTCTCCCTAAATCGTTCCCTTTCACAAAGACTACATACACAAATTTTACGTCTTTGTGTAAGACTCACTCAACTAAACTTGTAAGCTCAACTCTCTCGTATATGTGTGAGTGATTGTGTGTGTGAGGAATTTATCTTTTACAGTATGCATCTCAAATGTTTCCTCACACAAGGGCTTGTGCTCTCAACTAGCTGATTTCTTCATGCTAAGTGCCCATGCTTTGAATCCTCTTCAAAAGCTGTTGTTTGATCTTCAATATGTTGTATTTATAAGCCCCAACAATGATATATACGTTAGACACAAGAATATGACCGTTTGAAAAGTTTCTGTACTGTTTCGGGAAGTGCAACAGTCAAATTCGTCTTGCTGGAAAATTTCCCACCTGGTCAACTCTGGTCAACTCAACTGGTCATTCAGTTCAACTGGTCAGCAGCTGGTTCTGTTCAACTGGTTCAGTTGGACTGGTTCAACTAGTCTTCAGCTGGTCTGGTTCAGTTTCAGCTGGTTCAGTTCAGCTGGTCTGGTTCAACTGGTCTTCAGCTGGTCTGGTTCAGTTTCAGTTGGTCAGCAGCTGGTTTAGTTCAGTTGATTGGTCAGCAGTTGGTTCAGTTTCAGCTGGTGTGCTGAAATCAGCCTAGCTGATTTCAGTTTGTGCAGAATCAGTAACTTCATCGTCATTTATCAGCATCTTAAGATTCGATTCAGACTTCGACTTATAAGACTGATTTGTAGATCTTTGTCTTATCTTTCCAACGCATACTGAATCGCTTCGTTTCGATAACCGAGCTGAGAGATATGATCAAAATATGGCAGCTGCTCAAACACAACTGATTGCTGTTTTCGTGTGATCAGTTCGGTAATTGAGCGATCAGTTAGACCATGATAACATCCGATTTTGCCCAACTGACGTGAAATAAGATTTGTTCCAAATTGTGTTTTCTAATCAGTCCAATTGGCGGATTGTCATTTGGATCATCCAGTTGAGAGATATCATCAAAATACCGAAGCTCGCCAGAAATTCAGTTTGTGCAAAATTCAGTTTCAGCTTGCTTCTTGTGTTTGCAACTTCACACTTGAGTAAATATGTTAGAAACACAATAACAAGTTTTGTTAACATCAAAATCAAGATTGCGAACATGAAATGTCCCAACAATCTCTGTATAAAAACTACAGTTCAGTAGAAAAGTACAATAATGTACAACCTAAGTCTAAGGTTCAATTACTAATTTCAAGTAGTAAACCAAATCTGCTACAAGTCCGGAATCACCACGCTAACTCGTCTTCTCTCATCGTCATCTCGACCCTGATCCAGCCCCACCTGTTGTCATGCACACATACAAAACAAGACAACAGCCGGATAACTCCGGTGAGAATAAATCCCAGTATAAAACATGGTAAACATGTATATACACATAATAATTCATGAAACATGCTGTCATGAATAAAAGCAATAACAATAGTAATAGAGTTCATCATCTATGAAATCTAATCTAACTGAACATGCTACTCAAATCAGATAAGCATGCAATTCAAATCAAATCATATAAACATGCTATCATACTGAAAGCAACAAACAAGGGATTCATAGTCTATGAAACCACATCTCTAAATACATGCAGTTCTAGTCAAATCATGTCTAGACTCGACTCAACTATAACTCTAGGGATCCCGTGATGAATAAGACGTCAATGGCTGTTACCTACTCAACCGATCGTGGTAACTGTACGTCTTATTCCTAGACTTCGGCCATGGCTGTATCGTGGTGCTACAATCGGAGGGTGTCTGCTCCTATGTACGATACACCGAACGTCTAGAAGTCTGACTATCTGTCAAACTTTCCTATCTCAAATGCAATGTATAACAATCTGTAAACAAAGCATGCTCAGTTCCAAAAGATTTGAATATAAAGTCTATAAACAAATCATAATCATATCAAATGATAAACAATAATCAAGTATGTGATTTTATTGGGAAACTCAAATAGGATCTTATTTGAGTTGTATCTTCCCAGATATCACATGAATTATACCTTTGTCGTCCCTGTCTGACGAAGACGAAGACTGGTATTCAAATCTGTCCATCTCGAATCTGAAATGACAATATCGAATACTCTGTATCAGTAAATAACTCAATACGCAATCTGTTCTGATCAGTACTCAATTCAATATACAATCTGATCAATGTCTGAACAAGATACAGTCTGATTTGTACCAATAATATCGCAATATACTCGAATTCATATCTAAATCTGAACAATCTAAATCAACTGATGTTTTCGACGGCATAACAATACTGTCTCGATAACCCCGTCAGTCTAAACATCACAGATATAATATCAGACTTCGTAATTAATAACAATATCAGTATCTGATATGAAATCTCAGTCAAAGTAACTCTGAAAATCATCTGTTCTTTCATCTGACTTCAATTATACAATGTCTACGGTTGTAGAAATGCTATATCTGAATCACATGCAATTCTAGCAACATCATACTCTCAAAACATCTCAAAATGTAACAAAACTTACTTCCTTGTGTAGCTCGTAGCTAGAGGAGTACGCTACCGTGTTCGAATTTGAATTCTGATACACGGATTCTTCACAAATCAATTTAGAACCTCACGAAGACAAGTTTTCTCTCCACCCTTCGATTTCTGTTCCTTTCTCCTCTGAAAGACACGAGTTCAACTTATATATATACTACATGCAACCATATAAAACGTGGCCTACTTCTTGGCGCTGCACGTCAGACCGCGGGTGCGGTGAGTGTAAGGACCGCGGCTGCGCTCAAGCGGTGATCATATCCAAAATGTTCGAAGCAATAACCGCGGGTGCGGCGTTATCTTTACCGCGGGTGCGGTGTCTGCAATGCGGGTGCGCTCTCGCTAATACCGCGGGTGCGGTGTGGCCACGGGATTTGCACTCCATTTTCTGCACATGCACCGCGGGGGCGGTCATGCTAGCACCGCGGGTGCGGTTGTGCAAACTTCTAAATACTAGTTTTCTGATCATGCAACACCTGGTTCTCAAATCTTTCTTCCCTCATTGCATGACATGCATTCTCATATCTTCCAAATCTCTTGTTATTAAAGATTAATAATCTTGGTTTAACAATTCTATAATTCTCGGGCCTTACATTTCTCCCCCTCTTAGATTTGAGTTCGTCCTCGAACTCTCAAGCAATCATTCAGATATCTCAGAAGAATGTATGACTGAATTTTAACCCAAAACTCAAATATCTGATTCCTATCTGGAATAAAATTCATTAAGTATCATATCATAATACTTCTACAATCCTTCTGCCGAAATCAATCTCGCATTACTAGTTATACCACATCCGTATAAATCAATCTACAGCTCATCACATATCAGGACCCTCAGCTGTTATCAAATCTATTTATCTCAAGCAAAAATATATACAATATTTAGCTTTAACTACCAATCGTCATCATCCGACGTTGGTCTCTTAAATCTGTTTGTTCTGAACTAACTTTATCTTCCTTCGAATTTTCTTCAAAAGAATTTTTGTAGTATTCACTGTATACTATCTTGTCTAAAACTATCTCATTACCAATCTGGTAGGATGCTAGATAGTGTCATGCAGTGATAATAAGTCATATAAGTAGTGCTAACATCCAGCACTAAAACTGTACCAAAATCTTCCAATATCTGGATAACACATTCTGACGGTCTGTCGATCTGTAAAATCATCTCTGTCGATCTGTAACATCATCTCAGAGAGAGCTCGTGATATACTCTGTCACACGTCCAAATTAATCAAATCACAATCTGATCTAATCTACTATGGCATTCTGATCTTTCTGACCCCTTTTCTGACATCAATATGTGACATTGGGTCATGTTTGTACAGGATCTGGTACAAACTGATAGATATAGATTGAACAATCTGTCAATCTTAATCATATCATATCACAATCTGTAGAACATGGCAGTAATGTCATTACAAAACCATAGAAATGCATTCCCATTTCTATTCAAAAATATACAATTCGGTAATAAATCTTCAGATTCTTATCTTTCTGTCTTTTCTATTGACAATTCACACAATTCAGTACCATTTCTGTCAACCTTTCTGTACAATTTCTGCTATAACTAATTTAATCTGTCTATATCACATCTATCTGTTCGAATATCATACATTCACAATCACTTGAATGAAACTGATCTCACTACTGTGCATTTCTGACACTGTCTGTGCTTTCAGATTCGAGCTATTCTGTATAAACAATCAGATAATAATATAAAATAAAGAAGAAATACCTACCTGGTATTCGGCACTGACTACAGATATCAAATTCTGTTATATAATTCTGAAACATTCTGATATCACATTTCTGAACTGTTGCAACTCTCAACTGTTTACAATATTCTGTATCAAACATACATGCAAACCACAGTAATATCAATCAGATTCGAGATAAAACAACCTATACAGATCTAGTGAGTTTAAGAAAACTCATAAAACAACGATTGCTGGCAATACCGATAATTCTGACTACTGATCAATCTTCACAGTGCCCAAATCATCTGCCATATCTCATCTGCAAATAGAATATGCTCCCAAAACAATATAAGATGTCTCAAATACTGATTTAGAACAATAACAATATATAAGCAGATACACAGCAACAGTCGAATAAAATACTCTGCCCAATCAGACAAAATATATCTCTGACAATTCTGACATTTCTGAACTTTCTGATCTCTCTGATATCGGTATCTTATCAGTCACTGATCGAAATCTCAATGGTATCAACATCAATCTGTATACTAACTTCAGATAACGCATATTCTGAATACAATCTGTTTCAGGCAAGATTCTTATCTGAATAATTTCTGTATATAATCATTACAGTTCTCAGAATATTCAATACAATCTTCAGAGATTCTATTCAATCAATCAGATGCTGCAAATATATCAAAAATCTCCTAGATATAATAAGCATAGAATCATCAGAACATCTCTGAATATACTGACACATGCCAAAGAGACACACTAAATCAGATGTAACTCCTGGTTGATATTTTTCTACTGATCTTTCAATTCATTCTGTATCATTCTGTCCTGAATTCTAAAACAACAATCAGTATCTGATCTGAATTCAATTCTGAAATCTATCTTTCTGATGTAAAGCAAATCTAAAATCTTATCTGACCACATCAGTCAACTCATACATCATTAACATATCTGTCAATGTTAGGCTCGATTTCAGTAGATCTACTGAATACATAAGGATACTATCTGTTCCTTTCTGTATTAATCGAGTCATATGCAATACTAATATCAAAGCTAAATCTAGAATCCTTATCGTGGTATCTCCGTTGATCAGCCAGATCTGGTCTGAATCTTACCATTTCTGGAACCATTCTACCATATGTCTGTACTTGTTCCGCATCTATATATCAATAATGCGTTCAAAAGAAAACACAAGTACATCATAATCTATCTCTATTTCATTCTCATCTTACTGTAGTATATAATATTTACAGGAATCTCTGATATCAACATTTCCTCAACCAGCAAGGACATCAATACTACAGTACATACAAACCCAACAGATACAACATATTTCCATGCAGCTCAGTCAAAAATATTCTTAACAATTTCATTAGTATATATCAATACATATGCAATAGAATCATAAAAACTAGTACCTGTTGCGAATTCTGGATCTGTGTTTTCACGTGAACTCTGTTCCCTACGATCTGCGGAAACGCTTCTGGGGACAGACTTTAGCAAAGTGTCCCGGCTGTCCACAAATATTACATCTACCAGTTACTCCCTGGCATTGTTTGGTGGAATGTCTCCCTCCGCAACTCCTGCAATACACTCCAGTATATCTCGGACTAGAACTACTGGAACTCGAGGAATCACTCCCTAACTTCTTGAATGGCTTTTTCCGAGCTTTCAGCAAATCTTGCTTCCCACTCGTACTGCCGTGATCATATCGAAGAGGGGATTGCTGTGTTTGAGGTGGCTTCACACACAACCTTGTCAATTGTCTAATCAGACTCGCCTCTGCTCTCTTCGCTCTACTCAAAATATCAGCAAAATGGTAAGGTCGCTGCAAATTCATAAATGCAACTACCTCTGAATTCAGCCCTCTGATGAACTGATTTACTATAGCTTCATCATTTCCAGCTATCTGAGGAGCAAAATGCAGTAGAGTAGAGAATTTGGCAGTATATTCATCAATATTCAACTGACCTTGGCTCAAATTCTCAAACTCTGCCTTCTTGTCCTCTCGGTACGAGACTGAGAAAAATCTTCGATAGAATTCAGTTCTGAATATTTCCCACGAAATCACTGTACCTCTCTGTGCCCACATTCTTCTACTGGTAATCCACCAATTCCTGGCAGCTTCTCGTAACTGGTAAGGCACCATTTTAACTCTCTGTTCGTCTGTACAATCAAGTAAATCAAACAAAATCTCTATATCATCAAACCAGTTCTGACAGTCTTCAGATGTCTCGGTACCATTCAGAACCGGCGGCTGTAATAACTCAAATTCTTTCATCTTTTCTTCTAGTTGAGCTTCTGCTGCATCTAGCTGTTCAGACGAAGTACTACCCCTTTCTGGAAATCTCCGAGGCGGTATATCTGAATGTCAAACAAATCAATATACAGTCTGTATAATCTGTCTCAGCCCTCCTCTGATCATATACCTCTGATTCAGACTCGGTTCTGATCCAGGCTTAGTAATTACATGCTGAAATCAACTCATATAACAAATAACATGTAATAGGGAAAGCAATAAATCATGCTAGCACACACAATGTAAGTCAACATTGAAATAAATCTCATGCTAGCAATCACATGCAAGGAAAGAAAATTCAATCTACCCCGCTCATTCTATTCTATCTCAATCTAAAAGATCTATCAGTTCTGACTATCTCAGTCTACAGGACCTACAGTTCAAGGACCTACAGCTCTGATACCACCTGTTGTGGGGACCCGGACGCTAATCATCTTCTTAATCATCTTTAGGATTTAATTATCGGTTCTGATAAACAGGGTCTAAAAAAAATTTCATTTTCAAATGAATTTGCGGAAGGTAATGGCAATCTACAAAATATACATCTCTGTATAAAAACTACAGTTCAGTAGAAAAGTACAATAATGTACAACCTAAGTCTAAGGTTCAATTACTAAATTCAAGTAGTAAACCAAATCTGCTACAAGTCCGGAATCACCACGCTAACTCGTCTTCTCTCATCGTCATCTCGACCCTGATCCAGCCCCACCTGTTGTCATGCACACATACAAAACAAGACAACAGCCGCATAACTCCGGTGAGAATAAATCCCAGTATAAAACATGGTAAACATGTATATACACATAATAATTCATGAAACATGCTGTCATGAATAAAAGCAATAACAATAGTAATAGAGTTCATCATCTATGAAATCTAATCTAACTGAACATGCTACTCAAATCAGATAAGCATGCAATTCAAATCAAATCATATAAACATGCTATCATACTGAAAGCAACAAACAAGGGATTCATAGTCTATGAAACCACATCTCTAAATACATGCAGTTCTAGTCAAATCATGTCTAGACTCGACTCAACTATAACTCTAGGGTTCCCGTGATGAATAAGACGTCAATGGCTGTTACTTACTCAACCGATCGTGGTAACTGTACGTCTTATTCCTAGACTTCGGCCATGGCTGTATCGTGGTGCTACAATCGGAGGGTGTCTGCTCCTATGTACGATACACCGAACGTCTAGAAGTCTGACTATCTGTCAAACTTTCCTATCTCAAATGCAATGTATAACAATCTGTAAACAAAACATGCTCAGTTCCAAAAGATTTGAATATAAAGTCTATAAACAAATCATAATCATATCAAAAGATAAACAATAATCAAGTATGTGATTTTATTGGGAAACTCAAATAGGATCTTATTTGAGTTGTATCTTCCCAGATATCACATGAATTATACCTTTGTCGTCCCTGTCTGACGAAGACGAAGACTGGTATTCAAATCTGTCCATCTCGAATCTGAAATGACAATATCGAATATTCTGTATCAGTAAATAACTCAATACACAATCTGTTCTGATCAATACTCAATTCAATATACAATCTGATCAATGTCTGAACAAGATACAGTCTGATTTGTACCAATAATATCGCAATATACTCGAATTCATATCTAAATCTGAACAATCTAAATCAACAGATGTTTTCGACGGCATAACAATACTGTCTCGATAACCCCGTCAGTCTAAACATCACATATATAATATCAGACTTCGTAATTAATAACAATATCAGTATCTGATATGAAATCTCAGTCAAAGTAACTCTGAAAATCATCTGTTCTTTCATCTGACTTCAATTATACAATGTCTACGGTTGTAGAAATGCTATATCTGAATCACATGCAATTCTAGCAACATCATACTCTCAAAACATCTCAAAATGTAACAAAACTTACTTCCTTGTGTAGCTCGTAGCTAGAGGAGTACGCTACCGTGTTCGAATTTGAATTCTGATACACGGATTCCTCACAAATCAATTTAGAACCTCACGAAGACAAGTTTTCTCTCCACCCTTCGATTTCTGTTCCTTTCTCCTCTGAAAGACACGAGTTCAACTTATATATATACTACATGCAACCATATAAAACGTGGCCTACTTCTTGGCGCTGCACGTCAGACCGCGGGTGCGGTGAGTGTAAGGACCGCGGCTGCGCTCAAGCGGTGATCATATCCAAAATGTTCGAAGCAATAACCGCGGGTGCGGCGTTATCTTTACCGCGGGTGCGGTGTCTGCAATGCGGGTGCGCTCTCGCTAATACCGCGGGTGCGGTGTGGCCACGGGATTTGCACTCCATTTTCTGCACATGCACCGCGGGGGCGGTCATGCTAGCACCGCGGGTGCGGTTGTGCAAACTTCTAAATACTAGTTTTCTGATCATGCAACACCTGGTTCTCAAATCTTTCTTCCCTCATTGCATGACATGCATTCTCATATCTTCCAAATCTCTTGTTATTAAAGATTAATAATCTTGGTTTAACAATTCTATAATTCTCGGGCCTTACAGATTCTATTTATGGATTATTTTATGGGCTAAACTTTGCACAATAAAGTTGTAAACTACTACTTCTCATCCTCAAACGGATGGACAAACTGAAGTTGTAAATAGAACTTTGAGAACACGTTTGCGTGCTATTCTTAAAAGAACTTGGATTGACATTTCTATAGACTTTATTTTGGGGTTGCCTAGGACTTAGAAGGGGAGGGATTCTATTTATGGATTACTTTATGGGCTAAACTTTGCACAATAAAGTTGTAATCTACTACTTGTCATCCTCAAACGGATGGACAAACTGAAGTTGTAAATAGAACTTTGAGAACCCTTTTGCGTGCTATTCTTAAAAGAACTTGGATTGACATTTCTATGGACTTTATTTTGGGGTTGCCTAGGACTAAGAAGGGGGGGGATTCTATTTATGGATTACTTTATGGGCTAAACTTTGCACAATAAAGTTGTAATATACTACTTTTCATCCTCAAACGGATGGAGAAACTGAAGTTGTAAATAGAACTTTGGGAACAATTTTGCGTGCTATTCTTAAAAGAACTTGGATTGACATTTCTATGGACTTTATTCTGGGTTGCCTAGGACTAAGAAGGGGAGGGATTCTATTTATGGATTACTTTATGGGCTAAACTTTCAACAATAATGTTGTAATCTACTACTTGTCATCCTCTAACGGATGGACAAACTGAAGTTGTAAATAGAACTTTGAGAACACGTTTGCGTGCTATTCTTAAAAGAACTTGGATTGACATTTCTATGGACTTTATTTTGGGGTTGCCTTGGACTAAGAAGGGGAGGGATTCTATTTATGGATTACTTTATGGGCTAAACTTTGCACAATAAAGTTGTAATCTATTACTTGTCATCCTCAAACGGATGGACAAACTGAAGTTGTAAATAGAACTTTGAGAACACGTTTGCGTGCTATTCTTAAAAGAACTTGGATTGACAATTCTATGGACTTTATTTTGGGGTTGCCTAGGACTATGAAGGGGAGGGATTCTATTTATGGATTACTTTATGGGCTAAACTTTGCACAATAAAGTTGTAATCTACTACTTGTCATCCTCAAACGGATGGACAAACTGAAGTTGTAAATAGAACACTTTTGCGTGCTATTCTTAAAAGAACTTGGATTGACATTTCTATGGACTTTATTTTGGGGTTGCCTAGGACTAAGAAGGGGAGGGATTCTATTTATGGATTACTTTATGGGCAAAACTTTGCACAATAAAGTTGTAATCTACTACTTGTCATCCTCAAACGGATGGACAAACTGAATTTGTAAATAGAACTTTGGGAACACTTTTGCTTGCTATTCTTAAAAGAACATGGATTGACATTTCTATGGACTTTATTTTGGGGTTGCCTAGGACTAAGAAGGGGAGAGATTCTATTTATGGATTACTTTATGGGCTAAACTTTGCACAATAAAGTTGTAATCTACTACTTGTCATCCTCAAACGGATGGACAAACTGAAGTTGTAAATAGAACTTTGAGAACACGTTTGCGTGCTATTCTTAAAAGAACTTGGATTGACATTTCTATGGACTTCATTTTGGGGTTGCCTTGGACTAAGAAAGGGAGGGATTCTATTTATGGATTACTTTATGGGCTAAACTTTGCACAATAAAGTTGTAATCTACTACTTGTCATCCCTTAAACGGATGGACAAACTGAAGTTGTAAATAGAACTTTGGGAACACTTTTGCGTGCTATTTTTAAAAGAACTTGGATTGACATTTCTATGGACTTTATTTTGGGGTTGCCTAGGACTAAGAAGGGGAGGGATTCTATATTTGGATTACTTTATGGGCTAAACTTTGCACCATAATGTTGTAATCTACTACTTGTCATCCTCAAACGGAAGGACAAACTGAAGTTGTAAATAGAACTTTGGGAACACTTTTGCGTGCTATTCTTAAAAATAACTTGGATTGACAATTCTATGGACTTTATTTTGGGGTTGCCTAGGACTAAGAAGGGGAGGGATTCTATTTATGGATTACTTTATGCGCTAAACTTTGCACAATAAAGTTCTAATCTACTACTTGTCATCCTCAAACGGATGGACAAACTGAAGTTGTCAATAGAACTTTGGGAACACTTTTGCGTGCTATTCTTAAAAAGAACTTGGATTGACATTTCTATGGACTTTATTTTGGGGTTGCCTAGGACTAAAAAGGGGAGGGATTCTATTTATGGATTACTTTATGCGCTAAACTTTGCACAATAAAGTTGTAATCTACTACTTGTCATCCTCAAACGGATGGACAAACTGAAGTTGTAAATAGAACTTTGAGAACACTTTTGCGTGCTATTCTTAAAAGAACTTGGATTGACATTTCTATGGACTTTATTTTGGGGTTGCCTAGGACTAAGAAGGGGAGTGATTCTATTTTTTGATTTCTTTATGGGCTAAACTTTGCTCAATATTGTTGTAATCTACTACTTGCCATCCTCAAACGGATGGACAAACTGAAGTTGTCAATAGAACTCTGGGAACACTTTTGCGTGCTATTATTAAAAAGAACTTGGGCTGACAGTTTTATGGACTTTATTTTGAGGTTGCCTAGGACTAAGAAGGGGAGGGATTCTATTTATGGATTACATTATGCGCTAAACTTTGCACAATAAAGTTGTAATCTACTACTTGTCATCCTCAAACGGATGGACAAACTGAAGTTGTCAATAGAACTTTGGGAACACTTTTGCGTGCTATTCTTAAAAAGAACTTGGATTGACATTTCTATGGACTTTATTTTGGGGTTGTCTAGGACTAAAAAGGGGAGGGATTCTATTTATGAATTACTTTATGCGCTAAACTTTGCACAATAAAGTTTTAATCTACTACTTGTCATCCTCAAACGGATGGACAAACTGAAGTTGTAAATAGAACACTTTTGCGTGCTATTCTTGTGGGGACCCGGGCTCTAATTCTTTTCTTTGGGATTAAAACGGATCATTAATATAAAAAGTGGGTCAAATTTTTTGCTTTTACATTAACTCAAATGAAAGCTAACATAAGAAGTCTCTATGTTATTCAACAACATAATATACAAACATAGGATACAAATATGTCTGGTTCCAAACCATATTCGACAACTAGTAATTAAATACAGTACATGCCAAAAGTACAACTACTAGTTCTTCTGCTATGCCCGAGAACACCACGCTACGTCCATCTCTCATCCTCTGCGTGACCCAGATCCTGCCCCACCTGTTGTTATGCACACATACAGACATAACAACAGCCGGAAAACCGGTGAGAACAAATCCCAGTATAAACATGTATACAGGCATATAATCAATTAAACATGAAACATGCTATCATGAATGACATCATATGCACATGCAATGCAATGCGAATCAAACCATGTCTGGACTCGACTCGACTAGAACTCTAGGGATCCCGGTGTGAATAAGACTTCACTACCTACCCTCCAATCGGGGTAATGTACGTCTCATTCCTAGACTTCGGTCTGAGCTGTATCAACGGCGGCAATAAGAGTAATGCCTACTCCTAATCTGAGATACACCGAAACGTCTAGCTATTTGACAATGCCTGTCAAAGACTCTCCTATCTTAGATGCAATGAATATCAATATGTAACCAAAGTATAATCATATTCATATCTGAATATCACACTGATCATACATGCTTGAATACAATTCTGAAATCAAAGCATAAACATGTTAAAAGATTGGATATAATGCTATACACAATTCATAAACATGTTACAATATATCTAATAATACTAGTATGTGATTTTGGTTGGGAAACTCAAATAATATCTTATTGGAGTTACATCTCCCCAAACAAAACATGACTTATACCTTTCTTTGCTAAACCTGTATCGATATCGAGGTCTCGATGTCGAAGTGAGGTAAGATGAATCTGAAATGGAATGTTGATACACAATTTATCAATTACTAATCCAAATCAACACCTATCCACTCTCAATACTTGATCTTGATACAATTTGACGGCATAACTACGTAATTCTCGACACCGGTCAAATCAATACAACATAATCAACACAAAACTATATCCTCAATTCATAATCATCACAATATCCAAGTCAAGATCTCAAAATCTGCATATAATTCATTCTATACATGCTGAAAAATCGTAATAATAGCATACGATATCCGTTCTTCGATCCGATTGTATTTCTACGGTGTCAATAACTACAAGAACACATTCTAAAGCTTAAACCATAATTCTCCCAACATATATATTTCAAAACATGCTGGAATCGAAGAAAACTTACATCACCTTGTAGCTAATAAAGAGAGGAGTTCAAAACCGCGATCGGATTTAACTTTGGATGGCTAAATCTTGCATAAGTCTAATTCAAGTCTATGAAAAAGCTTGCATATTTCCTGGAGCTATTCTCGGTCATTTGCTGGTGTGTGGAGGCGTAAAATGAAGACACACTATTTATATCATGCATGTCTAAGTACACATGGCTTGTTCTTTGAAATACACGTCTCGCGCATATGCGCGGACACTACTCGCGCATATGCGCGAGACCTACTGTCTCGGCACTTGGCAGAAAATAACACTCGCGCATATGCGCCACTTAACTCGCGCATATGCGCCACAGCTACTGGAGGTGTCGCGCATATGCGCCACTTATCTCGCGCATGTGCGCCACTGCCTCTGGACATGTCGCGCATGTGCGCCACTAAACTCGCGCATATGCGCCGATGCTACTGTAATTCTCATGCATATGCGCGCATTTCCTCGCGCATATGCGCCATAGCTTCGGCCCTTTACATTTCTTTGGATTGTCTCCTCATCTTTATTGTACATTTTCCTTTTCTTTTCTAGTCCAATATAATACATCTACAATTACCTTAATTATTAACAAAATCAGTCTGATTATGACAACTAAATCTTCGAGCCTTACATTTCTCCCCCTCTAAGAAATGATTTCGCCCTCGAAATTGTAGGTAATTATTAAATATACATGACATGTAATATAATCAAGACTGAAAAATTTTACTTACATCATGTAAATAATTCGGGATGTTTCTGTCGCATATTAGCTTCTGTCTCCCACGTTGCTTCTTCGATGCCATGACGACTCCATTGGACTTTCACAAGTGGGATAGTCTTCATTCTGAGCTTCTTTTCTTTTCGATCAAGAATCTGTATTGGTTGTTCCACATAGCTCAAGGTCTGATCAAGCTCAGCTTCGTCAGGCTGAATGACATGAGAAACATCTGGCATATACTTGCGCAACATCGATACATGAAAGACATCATGTATCCCAGATAGAGAAGGAGGAAGTGCAAGTCGATAGGCTCGATCGCCAATCTTCTCCAAGATCTCGTAAGGACCGATGTATCTAGGAGACAGCTTCCCACGCTTACCAAATCTGACAACGCCTCTGAATGGGGAAATCTTCAAAAATACTCTGTCTCCTTGCTCGAATACCAACGGTCTACGTCTGACATTGGCGTATTTAGCTTGCCTATCTTGTGCCGTCTTCATTCTCTTCTGAATGACTTTCACCTTCTCAGTCATGTCACGAATCATATCTGGCCCAAGTTCTGGTACCTCTGAGATATCATCCCAATACAGCGGAGATCTGCACTTCTTACCATATAAAGCTTCAAACGGTGCCATCTCAATGCTGGTCTGATAGCTATTATTGTAAGAAAATTCACAAAGAGGTAGAGAATCTTGCCAACTAGTACCAAAATCTAGTACTACGGCTCTCAGCATATCCTCTAGAGTCTGGATAGTCCGCTCTGACTGTCCGTCTGTCTGAAGATGGTAAGCAGTACTCAGGTGTAATGTCGTACCTAAGGCCTGCTGTAAACTATGCCAGAAGTGTGAAGTGAATCGTGGATCACGATCTGATACGATGGACTTCGGCACTCCATGTAATCTGACTACCTCTCGAACATATATCTCCGCCATCTGATCGTGTCTGTAAGTCATTCGGTACGGGATGAAACAAGCTGATTTGGTCAATCTGTCGATAACGACCCAAATCGCATCACAGCCTCGGGAAGATCGGGGTAACTTCGTCACAAAATCCATGAAATGTGGTCCCATTTCCATTCCGGAATAGACAAACTCTGAAGTAACCCTCCGGGCTTCTTCCTCTCGGCCTTCACCTGTTGGCAGTTCAAGCATTTAGACACATACTCTGCGATGTCCGACTTCATCTGCTTCCACCAGAACTGGGTCTTCAGATCATTGTACATCTTCCTGCCACCAGGATGGATGCTAAACCGACTACAATGTGCTTCGGACAAAATCTGATATCTCAACTCTGGAACATCTGGCACAACTAGACGGTTATTCACATACAACACATGATCTCGTACCTGATATTCTGATACATGCCCTGATCTGACCATTTGGATCGATTTCTGTACATTCTGATCGGTTCTTTGTGCTTCCTTGATCCTCATAATCAAATTGGGCTCAACTTGGATCGTAAAAAGTCGTAGGGGCTTACTATCTGTATCAAATTCTAATCCAGATGTACAGCAATTTTCAACTAACTTGTTAACACCTATCGTCGATAAGGACAAAGAACATACCTTACGACTCAAGGCATCTGCTGCTGCATTTGACTTCCCTGGATAATATTTGATTTCACAATCAAAATCTTTTAGCAGATCAAGCCATCTACGCTGCCTCATATTCAGCTCTGATTGAGAAAATAGGTACTTCAGGCTTTTGTGATCGGAAAATATCTCAAATTTTTCGCCGTAGAGATAATGACGCCAAATCTTTAATGCAAATACGATAGCCGCCAATTCCAAATCGTGAATGGGGTATCGAACTTCATGTGGCTTCAATTGTCTCGAGGCGTATGCGATCACATGACCTCGCTGCATAAGAACACATCCCAAACCTCTATTAGAAGCATCACAATAGACAACGAAATCACCCGTACCTGAAGGAATCATCAAGACAGGTGCCCTGGTCAGCCTCTTCTTCAATTCTAGAAAGCTCGACTCACACTCCTCAGACCATAAGAATGGCGCATTCTTCTGTGTCAATTGTGTGATTGGCTTGGCAATACGGGAAAAATCTTGGATGAATCGTCTGTAGTATCCTGCTAGACCCATGAAACTGCGTATTTCTGGCACAGAAGTCGGTCTCGGCCAACTGATCACAGCTTCCACTTTACTCGGATCTACAGAGATACCATCTCCAGATATGATATGTCCCAAAAAGACAACTCGATTCAACCAAAACTCACACTTTGACAATTTGGCATACAGTCTCTCATTTCTCAGTGTCTGCAACACAATTCTGAGATGTTCTGCATGCTCATTCCTGTTCTTAGAATACACCAGAATGTCGTCGATAAAGACAATAACAAAATCATCCAAATACCTCTGAAAGATCTGATTCATCAAGCCCATAAATACCGCCGGAACATTTGTTAAACCAAAAGGCATAACAATAAATTCGTAATGCCCATACCTGGTTCGAAATGCTGTTTATTGTATGTCTACATCTCGAACTCGAAGCTGATGATATCCGGATCGTAAATCAATCTTAGAATAAACAGAGGATCCCTGCAACTGATCAAATAAATCATCAATTCTAGGCAAAGGATACTTATTCTTGATCGTTGCCTTATTCAACTGCCTGTAATCGATACACAGTCGCATCGATCCATCTTTCTTTCGCACGAAAAGTACCGGAGCGCCCCAAGGAGATACACTAAGTCTGATATATCCCTTGGCTAGCAGATCTTCCAATTGTGCTTTCAATTCTTTTAGTTCAATAGGTGCCATCCTATACGGAGCTCTTGAAATAGGAACGGTACCTGGTACAAGTTCAATGCTAAAATCTACATCTCGAACCGGAGGTAATCCTGGGATTTCATCTGGAAAAATATCTGGAAATTTCCGTACGACTGGCAGATCTGCCAATGCCGGGCTCGACTTTTGCATATCTACAGCATACACAAGGAACCCATCTGCTCCTTTCTGCAATAACTTATTCATAGACAAAGCCGAAATCAAGGGAATCCGAGATCTGGAACCCTTACCGTAGAATTTCCACTCGTCTGTCATTTCTGGTCTGAATCTGAAAATCTTGTGGAAACAATCCACGGTGGCTCTGTACTTTGTTAACATGTCAATTCCAACAATACAATCAAAATCATCTAACCCGAGTACTATGCAATCTAGATCAATTTCATGACCCTCAAACCGTAAGATGCAATGTCTAACTGTAGTCACCGATATCAATCCACTTCCTAACGGAGAAGTAATAGACAAGACATCTAGTAACGACTCAACAGGCAGAGAATGCATTAATGCAAATCGTTCTGATATGAATGTATGCGATGCACCAGTATCTATCAATATATAAGCAGGATAACCGCGAAGAGAACAGTTACCTGCTATGACATCATCTGGAGCATCCTGTGCTTGCTCCTCTGTCAACGCAAACACCTGAGCCTGTTGTCTCTGAGGCTGACTCCCTATCTGGCCACCTCTGGCTCGAGGCTGGGTCTGTGTAGGTGGCGGCTGAAATGAGTGAACAGATGAAGCTTGCCTCTCAGGCTGAGTCACTAAGGCAGACGACCCTGCAGCCTGGAATCTCGATGCACCAATTTTCTGAGGACAGACCTTGGCATAATGCCCTTGTTGCTTGCATATGTTACATCTGCCCACTACACCCTGACACTGTTCTGTGGCATGCTTACCTCCACACGTACTGCAATATCCACTCATCGCCTCTAAACCCTGGCCAAGACCTCTCTGTCTTGACCCGCTGGAGCTCGAAGAACTGCTCCCTGCCCTCTTAAACTGTTTGCCCTTTGCTTTCAACTGATCCTTGCGTCCACTACTGCTACCACCACTTTCGAATCGAGGAGGATGTTGTGCTGGAGGTAGTGGCGGTCTCGGACTCGGAGCCACATACGGAACACTCCGTTGTCTCAGCAACTCTGCTTCTGCTCCTTTGGCACGGTTCAATGCTTCAGCGAAATTATTGGGTCTCCCAGTATTAACCAATGTAAAGACATCAGGATTTAAGCCGTTTATGAACTGATCTGCTATGGCCTCATCAATACCTGAAACGTGAGGTGCAAAGCGAAGCAAAGAAGAAAATTTAGCAACGTACTCTTCAATGTTCAATTGCCCTTGCCTCAGGTTTGCGAATTCAGCGCCTTTATCTTTACGGTAGGATACGGGGAAGAATCGCTGATAGAACTCCATCTTGAATGCTTTCCATGTAACCTCGGTGCCACGCTGTTCTAATGCTCTCCTTATATTCACCCACCAATACTTAGCCACGTCTTGCAGTTGATGGCCAATGAGTTTCACTCGCTTCTCGTCACTATATTCCAGAGACTCGAATAACATTTCGATATCCTCCAACCAGCTTTCACATTTGATTGCATTTTCGGTACCCTTGAGGGTCGGTGGTCGGAATGACTGGAATCGCTTTAATAGAGTCTCCATGGGCGTAGCAGTGACGTCCATCGTATCTCCGGATGTGCTACCCTGTTCTGGCGCTGGTGGTCGTACTGGCACACTGCTCTTCTAGGAGGCATGTATATAATAATCCAACTGATTAGAATACAAGATATACAACTGTCTCAGCCCTCCTCTAGTCAGTTACCTCTGATCTAGAATCGGTTCTGATTCAGTTTATTACACGCTGTAATCAATCAAATAACAAACAACATGTAATAAAGAAAGCAATAAACATGCTAGCACATCATAGAGCAAGGAAAAAGATTTGATCTACCCCGCTCATTCTATCCTATCTTAGTCTACAGAACCTACGGCTCTGATACCACCTGTTGTGGGGACCCGGGCTCTAACTCTTTTCTTTGGGATTAAAACGGATCATTAATATAAAAAGTGGGTCAAATTTTTTGCTTTTACATTAACTCAAATGAAAGCTAACATAAGAAGTCTCTATGTTATTCAACAACATAATATACAAACATAGGATACAAATATGTCTGGTTCCAAACCATATTCGACAACTAGTAATTAAATACAGTACATGTCAAAAGTACAACTACTAGTTCTTCTGTTATGCCCGAGATCACCACGCTACGTCCATCTCTCATCCTCTGCGTGACCCAGATCCTGCCCCACCTGTTGTTATGCACACATACAGACATAACAACAGCCGGAAAACCGGTGAGAACAAATCCCAGTATAAACATGTATGCAGGCATATAATTAATTAAACATGAAACATGCTATCATGAATGACATCATATGCACATGCAATGCAATGCGAATCAAACCATGTCTGGACTCGACTCGACTAGAACTCTAGGGATCCCGGTGTGAATAAGACGTCACTACCTACCCTCCAATCGGGGTAATGTACGTCTCATTCCTAGACTTCGGTCTGAGCTGTATCAACGGCGGCAATAAGAGTAATGCCTACTCCTATGCTGAGATACACCGAAACGTCTAGCTATTTGACAATGCCTGTCAAAGACTCTCCTATCTTAGATGCAATGAATATCAATATGTAACCAAAGTATAATCATATTCATATCTGAATATCACACTGATCATACATGCTTGAATACAATTCTGAAATCAAAGCATAAACATGTTAAAAGATTGGATATAATGCTATACACAATTCATAAACATGTTACAATATATCTAATAATACTAGTATGTGATTTTGGTTGGGAAACTCAAATAATATCTTATTGGAGTTACATCTACCCAAACAAAACATGACTTATACCTTTCTTTGCTAAACCTGTATCGATGTCGAGGTCTCGATGTCGAAGTGAGGTAAGATGAATCTGAAATGGAATGTTGATACACAATTTATCAATTACTAATCCAAATCAACACCTATCCACTCTCAATACTTGATCTTGATACAATTTGACGGCATAACTACGTAATTCTCGACACCGGTCAAATCAATACAACAATCAACACAAAACTATATCCTCAATTCATAATCATCACAAAATCCAAGTCAAGATCTCAAAATCTGCATATAATTCATTCTATACATGCTGAAAAATCGTAATAATAGCATACGATATCCGTTCTTCGATCCGATTGTATTTCTACGGTGTCAATAACTACAAGAACACATTCTAAAGCTTAAACCATAATTCTCCCAACATATATATTTCAAAACATGCTGGAATCGAAGAAAACTTACATCACCTTGTAGCTAATAAAGAGAGGAGTTCAAAACCGCGATCGGATTTAACTTTGGATGGCTAAATCTTGCATAAGTCTAATTCAAGTCTATGAAAAAGCTTGCATATTTCCTGGAGCTATTCTCGGTCATTTGCTGGTGTGTGGAGGCGTAAAATGAAGACACACTATTTATATCATGCATGTCTAAGTACACATGGCTTGTTCTTTGAAATACACGTCTCGCGCATATGCGCGGACACTACTCGCGCATATGCGCGAGACCTACTGACTCGGCACTTGGCAGAAAATAACACTCGCGCATATGCGCCACTTAACTCGCGCATATGCGCCACAGCTACTGGAGGTGTCGCGCATATGCGCCACTTATCTCGCGCATGTGCGCCACTGCCTCTGGACATGTCGCGCATGTGCGCCACTAAACTCGCGCATATGCGCCGATGCTACTACTTGTCATCCTCAAACGGATGGACAAACTGAAGTTGTAAATAGAACTTTGAGAACACGTTTGCGTGCTATTCTTAAAAGAACTTGGATTGACATTTCTATGGACTTTATTTTGGGGTTGCCTAGGACTATGAAGGGGAGGGATTCTATTTATGGATTACTTTATGGGCTAAACTTTGCACAATAAAGTTGTAATCTACTACTTGTCATCCTCAAACGGATGGACAAACTGAAGTTGTAAATAGAACACTTTTGCGTGCTATTCTTAAAAGAACTTGGATTGACATTTCTATGGACTTTATTTTGGGGTTGCCTAGGACTAAGAAGGGGAGGGATTCTATTTATGGATTACTTTATGGGCAAAACTTTGCACAATAAAGTTGTAATCTACTACTTGTCATCCTCAAACGGATGGACAAACTGAATTTGTAAATAGAACTTTGGGAACACTTTTGCGTGCTATTCTTAAAAGAACATGGATTGACATTTCTATGGACTTTATTTTGGGGTTGCCTAGGACTAAGAAAGGGAGGGATTCTATTTATGGATTACTTTATGGGCTAAACTTTGCACAATAAAGTTGTAATCTACTACTTGTCATCCTCAAACGGATGGACAAACTGAAGTTGTAAATAGAACTTTGAGAACACGTTTGCGTGATATTCTTAAAAGAACTTGGATTGACATTTCTATGGACTTTATTTTGGGGTTGCCTTGGACTAAGAAAGGGAGGGATTCTATTTATGGATTACTTTATGGGCTAAACTTTGCACAATAAAGTTGTAATCTACTACTTGTCATCCTCAAACGGATGGACAAACTGAAGTTGTAAAAAGAACATTGAGAACACATTTGCGTGCTATTCTTAAAAGAACTTGGATTGACATTTCTATGGACTTTATTTTGGGGTTGCCTAGGACTAAGAAGGGGAGGGATTCTATTTATGGATTACTTTATGGGCTAAACTTTGCACAATAAAGTTGTAATCTACTACTTGTCATCCTCAAACGGATGGACAAACTGAAGTTGTAAATAGAACTTTGGGAACACTTTTGCGTGCTATTCTTAAAAGAACTTGGATTGACATTTCTATGGACTTTATTTTGGGGTTGCGAAGGACTAAGAAGGGGAGGGATTCTATTTATGGATTACTTTATGGGCAAAACTTTGCACAATAAAGTTGTAATCTACTACTTGTCATCCTCAAACGGATGGACAAACTGAAGTTGTAAATAGAACTTTGGGAACACTTTTGCGTGCTATTCTTAAAAGAACTTGGATTGACATTTCTATGGACTTTATTTTGGGGTTGCCAAGGACTAAGAAGGGGAGGGATTCTATTTTTGGATTTCTTTATGGGCTAAACTTTGCTCAATATTGTTGTAATCTACTACTTGCCATCCTCAAACGAATGGACAAACTGAAGTTGTCAATAGAACTCTGGGAACACTTTTGCGTGCTATTCTTAAAAGAACTTGGATTGACATTTCTATGGACTTTATTTTGGGGTTGCCTAGGACTAAGAAGGGGAGGGATTCTATTTATGGATTACTTTATGGGCAAAACTTTGCACAATAAAGTTGTAATCTACTACTTGTCATCCTCAAACGGATGGACAAACTGAATTTGTAAATAGAACTTTAGGAACACTTTTGCGTGCTATTCTTAAAAGAACATGGATTGACATTTCTATGGACTTTATTTTGGGGTTGCCTTGGACTAAGAAGGGGAGGGATTCTATTTATGGATTACTTTATGGGCTAAACTTTGCACAATAAAGTTGTAATCTACTACTTCTCATCCTCAAACGGATGGACAAACTGAAGTTGTAAATAGAACTTTGAGAACACGTTTGCGTGCTATTCTTAAAAGAACTTGGATTGACATTTCTATGGACTTTATTTTGGGGTTGCCTAGGACTAAGAAGGGGAGAGATTCTATTTTTGGATTTCTTTATGGGCTAAACTTTGCTCAATATTGTTGTAATCTACTACTTGCCATCCTCAAACGGATGGACAAACTGAAGTTGTCAATAGAACTCTAGGAACACTTTTGCGTGCTATTATTAAAAAGAACTTGGACTGACATTTTTATGGACTTTATTTTGGGGTTTCCTAGGACTAAGAAGGGGAGGGATTCTATTTATGGACTATTTTATGGGCTAAACTATGCACAATAAAGTTGTAATCTACTACTTGTCATCCTCAAACAGATGGACAAACTGAAGTTGTCAATAGAACTTTGGGAACACTTTTGCGTGCTATTCTTAAAAGAACTTGGATTGACATTTCTATGAACTTTATTTTGGGGTTGTCAAGGACTAAGAAGGGGAGGGATTCTATTTATGGATTACTTTATGGGCTAAACTTTGCACAATAAAGTTGTAATCAACTACTTGTCATCCTCAAACGGATTGACAAACTGAAGTTGTAAATAGAACTTTGAGAACACGTTTGCGTGCTATTCTTAAAAGAACTTGGATTGACATTTCTATAGACTTTATTTTGGGGTTGCCTAGGACTAAGAAGGGGAGGGATTCTATTTATGGATTACTTTATGGGCTAAACTTTGCACAATAAAGTTGTAATCTACTACTTGTCATCCTCAAACGGATGGAAAAACTGAAGTTGAAAATAGAACTTTGGGAACACTTTTGCGTGCTATTCTTAAAAGAACTTGGATTGACATTTCTATGGACTTTATTCTGGGGTTGCCAAGGACTAAGAAGGGGAGGGATTCTATTTATGGATTATTTTATGGGCTAAACTTTGCACAATAAAGTTGTAATCTACTACTTCTCATCCTCAAACGGATGGACAAACTGAAGTTGTAAATAGAACTTTGATAACACGTTTGCGTGCTATTCTTAAAAAACTTGGATTGACATTTCTATAGACTTTATTTTGGGGTTGCCTAGGACTAAGAAGGGGAGGGATTCTATTTATGGATTACTTTATGGGCTAAACTTTGCACAATAAAGTTGTAATCTACTACTTGTCATCCTCAAACGGATGGACAAACTGAAGTTGTAAATAGAACTTTGAGAACCCTTTTGCGTGCTATTCTTAAAAGAACTTGGATTGACATTTCTATGGACTTTATTTTGGTGTTGCCTAGGACTAAGAAGGGGAGAGATTCTATTTATGGATTACTTTATGGGCTAAACTTTGCACAATAAAGTTGTAATATACTACTTTTCATCCTCAAACGGATGGACAAACTGAAGTTGTAAATAGAACTTTGGGAACAATTTTGCGTGCTATTCTTAAAAGAACTTGGATTGACATTTCTATGGACTTTATTTTGGGGTTGCCTAGGACTAAGAAGGGGAGGGATTCTATTTATGGATTACTTTATGGGATAAACTTTCAACAATAATGTTGTAATCTACTACTTGTCATCCTCTAACGGATGACAAACTGAAGTTGTAAATAGAACTTTGAGAACACGTTTGCGTGCTATTCTTAAAAGAACTTGGATTGACATTTCTATGGACTTTATTTTGGGGTTGCCTTGGACTAAGAAGGGGAGGGATTCTATTTATGGATTAATTTATGGGCTAAACTTTGCACAATAAAGTTGTAATCTACTACTTGTCATCCTCAAACGGATGGACAAACTGAAGTTGTAAATAGAACTTTGAGAACACGTTTGTGTGCTATTCTTAAAAGAACTTGGATTGACATTTCTATGGACTTTATTTTGGGGTTGCCTAGGACTATGAAGGGGAGGGATTCTATTTATGGATTACTTTATGGGCTAAACTTTGCACAATAAAGTTGTAATCTACTACTTGTCATCCTCAAACGGATCCCCTTCTTAGTCCTAGGCAACCCAAAATAAAGTCCATAGAAATGTCAATCCAAGTTCTTTAAGAATAGCACGAAAAGTGTTCTATTTACAAACTTCAGTTTGTCCA